>NC_050182.1:24702155-24997155 GCF_008315115.2 Sander lucioperca | reverse complement strand
AGCACAAGGACCACATTAATTATATCTTCTGCTCAAGAGAGTTGTATTGTCATAAAAAGATGAAGGTGGAGATGAATTTTATGTGCTAAAGATGATCCTAAATTCAGCTGACAGAGATGCCTCAGCCTTGTTCTCATTAGCTGCCTCACAAAATGGCCCTTTTCTTTACATTCAGACATCATGGAGTCTCATTTCACGCAAGTGATTTCATTCTCTGTTCAGTCTGAGCTCCGTGCAGACTGAAGGCAACAGAATTATTCGCCTGTTTTTTTCTTCTTCTTTTTCTTAAGAGCTCACGGTTGGGTGAGAGTCTTTGCCATCCTTCTCCTCGTCTCTCCCTTTTTTTCTTTTCCTCTCCACCGACTGAACTCAAAATCATATTTATGTGGCTTCAGTTATGCAATGGTTACAGGCATGATAACAAGCTGGCAGGAGACATCACGTCAAATTGAGGCTTCCTATCTGTGACAACTGCTGAGTAACTGCTGCTCCAGAGGACTATGACCATTATCTGCCACACACCTCTGTGAAAATCATTAGTGCAATATTGTCATCCATCAAAGGAAATGCTTTTCTATATTGACCCCACTTTATTGGTGTTGGTGGTCACAGGTAGAATGATTCTCCTTTGATTGTGGAATTATTCCCTCACTTGATTATTATGCCTCTTAAAAAGCTTTTATTGTCTCCAAGTCTGATAAATGCACCTCATAGACCTGCCTCACAGCTCCTATACAACATCTAATCTAATGAACTCACTCAAGATAAATGGTCATGAAGGAATGCATAAAAATAACAGAACACAGTCTGTTTACACTGCTGATGTGCGGTGGATGGATGCAACTCTTGCAGCGTGTGTGAACCATTATGTTCAGCTTCGTTTTAATAAGGGAAATGGAGTTTGGCAATGATTTGATTTGTGACAGTTGGGCTGCTGGAACCATTAAGGTGAACAGGCTTATTGTAATGGGCTTACTGCAGCCCTGTCTGGCCTATGAGCAAACTTGTTCTGAGCCATAAACGCCCAAAATCTGAATAGGAAATTGTCTGGCATTGAATGTGACATGTGGCAAAATCTAAACTTTGTTATCAGGCACAGTATTTAACACAATTATGCATGAATCAATAGGGACAGTAAAAAGCCTCAGCAGGGGTGATTGAGAGTTGTACTGAATAAATAACAGCTGCATTAAAAGACAATAAAGGCCTTTAATTCAAAATCTATCTGACGTTACTGTATCTGTCTGTAATATCAGCAGTGAGCGGAGCTGTATAACCTTTTGTATTTAAGAATCAATGCTGTTGTTGTGAACGCTTCTCTCTGTGCTCTCCTCTCTTGAGCTGTCTTAAAATGCTCCTTTCTTAAACAGTAAAGCTCTGATGGTCTCTTAATCTGGGCAGCCGATATCAGAGGCCAACCAGGCTCTCGTCTCGCCCTCTGTTCCCCCCTCTGCTCTGTCATTGTAATAAGGATTCCAGTGTATGTTTTGGCTAAACGGATTTACCCCTTGTATTTACCCTACTTTCTCCCCCTTGGCCAGCTTTAGTAAGCAGTGGTTGATGATGCAGTCAAATATATCATTCTTTGTTTAATGGTCCTCTTGGTACCTCATACAATGTTCTTCTCCTGCATATACTCTGCCAGGAAGACTTCTTCAAAGACACCATATATCCCCTATATAATCCATGCTCTTCCTCTAGCAGATAACCCTCTTCATAAGGTTAAGAGAGAGGTCTTTGAATAACAGCCATTTGTTATATATAGTCATGTAATCTCCTTGTGTTCAAGGCAACCCCCCCCCCCCGGCTGCTACTGACAATTATTATCATTTAATCGGTTGATCATTTTTGATTTATCATATGTGCTATGAAGTGTTAACCTGGAAACCAGATCAATCTGCAAGAGCATGTTTCATTTGCTCATTTGTGACTTAGTCTGGTGATGACAGGCTGATGAAATTTAAAAACATAGTCTAAAAAATGCCATCACAAGAAAAGAAAAATGCCATCAAAAAAAGTTTTTTTTGTCCAACCAACAGTCCAAACCCCAAATATATTCAATTTATCCATCCATCCATCTTCTTCCGCTTATCCGGTAACGGGTCGCGGGGGTAGCAGCTCCAGCAGGGGACCCCAAACTTCCCTTTCCCTAGCCACATTAACCAGCTCCGACTGGGGGATCCCGAGGCATTCCCAGGCCAGGTTGGAGATATAATCCCTCCACCTAGTCCTGGGTCTTCCCCGAGGCCTCCTCCCAGCTGGACGTGCCTGGAACACCTCCCTAGGGAGGCGCCCAGGGGGCATCCTTACCAGATGCCCGAACCACCTCAACTGGCTCCTTTCGACGCGAAGGAGCAGCGGCTCTACTCCGAGCTCCTCACGGATGACTGAGCTTCTCACCCTATCTCTAAGGGAGACGCCAGCCACCCTCCTGAGGAAACCCATTTCGGATTTATATAGGATTATATAAAACTATTATATACATAAATAATAGTTTTATACAAATATTTGAAATGCTTGAAACAGCAACATTTTTGCTTGATCAAATGACTTAATCAAATGATTACCAAGATTGCCGTAGATGAATTTTCTGTCGGCCACTTGACTAATTAATTAATGAATTAATGAACTGACAAATTGTTTGAACTCTGAGCACATCACATGCTCCTCAACAAAAGACGGCTGTTTTCTGTTTCAAAAATATTTAAGTGAAGATTGTGACAGGTAAAGCTGATAACAAGTTAGCTTTGTTCATTCATGGTGCCATGAGGAACTGATCTAAGACCAGTGAAGCCAAACTCTGTTGTACCTGAAGTGTTACAGGTAAAGCAAAAGAACAGAACACCACACTTACTTCAGCCTCTGCTCTGAGTGAGGTTTTTACACAGATTTACACTTTCAAGAGCATGTTTCTGTGGCTGACACTTTGACCCTTACTTTGCACAGGTGATCACTGGTCATAAATTGTCTCCACTGAGTTCGCGGACCAGTGTCCTCGCTGTTCTCTCAGCTCAGGAAGTCCTTCACCCGTCCTTACCCTCTTTCCCTCTCCTCTGCTCTTACTTCACATCCCGGTTGCTCTGACCATTCTTTCTTCTCTCTCCATCCCGCAGGGTGGAGGAGGGGGACCCGGCACAGTTGAAAATGGCTGCCATGACAACAGTGCCCAGCTATACCCCTTCACTGTGGGTGAGAGTGTGTCACGCCCTCCCCCGGCTGGACCTCACCATGCAGATGAAGGACAACATCTTTGTCCCCGACAGCTGGGAGTACCAGCAGGTAACAGACACCTGGCTGCCACACCACATGCTGTACAGTAACTGTCCAATCTGAGGCGCCACGTTGCATAATACTTACAGCCCTGTTGCTTCATTTATAGTTATAACTGTACAGGTACATTGTACTACAATTAATTGACTGGATGATGGACAATTTGCTCTACATCGCACTTTAAATTGCTCCATAGATCCCTGAATGTTACAGCAGTCTGCAGCGCTACAATGATTACATTTACAGTCCCTTAAACACTTTTTCATGCCAACTCATTGACCTAATTATTGGTGGTAAGATTACACTAGACCCCTGCAAGAACCACTTAGCTCATCTAATCTTTTTTCATTTTCTACCTTGCTTTAGATGTTGCAATTCTCTTCTAAATTGTCTCTTGCACCTCTGCCTCTGTGGATGCAGATATTTTATGCAATTTAGTTTCAGGTGCATGAGCTTCAACATGGTGTGAGCCCTCTTGCAGGTTTACACAGCTGCTTTTGTCTGTGTAGTTCTAACTGTGCAGTTTCTGCTGCGAAATGCAAGGTTTCATCCTTCTTCTCCTCCAACAGGCTCTTACACAAAACGCTCCAGCCAGCAGTGTCTCACAGTGCATGTTTGTGACTTCTCTGCGGTACAAAAAGAGAGGGGGGACGCAAATTATCCTGCAGAACAGAAAGACAAAAGAGACTAAAAGTGCTCTGAGAGAGAGAGTGAGAGAGAGAATGAGTAATGCAAGGAGGTTGCTTAACAGAAGACCAGGCAGAGAGAGAGAAATAGAGAGAGTGAGAGTGGGAGTGAGAGAGTGGCAGTGGATGTATGTAGGTCACAGATTATTAATAGAGATTCAGTGGTGTGGATAGAAAGAAAGAGAGGGGAGAGTGGGGGAGAGAAAGCGAGGGAGAGCGTGGGGAAAGAGGGGTGGGTAGAGTGGAGCGATGAGGAGGGGCTTCAGAGAGCAGGAGGTAAGATAGAGAGAAGGTGGAGGAATGGGGAGTGACAGACGGGTAGATGGATGAAGGATAATACTGTAGATATATGTGTTGAAGCAAAATGCATTTCAGTAATGTTGACTTTACGACATGGAGCCTGATCAAAAGCAAAGTCTGATATGGCTTAGTGACATTAATATTCACTATGGTGCAGATCAGGGATTCACGGGTTAAAGCCTTTGAAATAAGTCAAAAATCACCTCAAATTAATTGCGTTATATTTCCATTTTTGTCAATGTATGTTTGCAAGCAGCGTGTATCTGTATCCTTTATCCTTTCCTTCACACAATTTATCTTCTTACTGTATATCTTTTTAATCACCATCTCCTGGTGCTTAATGGGGGCGGGACAATATGACAAAGCTATGGAATTTAACAGGATTAGTTGGAATTTTCTCAAATTGTTCTTGTCCACTTGTAGAAATGGAGTTGAAGTGCCATTTTTCTCATTCACTGACTCATCCTTTCTTTTCCTCCTCTCCCTTTCTCAGACTCTGCTGGTTTTGTCCAGTTTATCGGCCATCGCTCTTGTCATCTCCCTCTTGGTAGTCCTCTCCTTCCTCATACACTACTGTTGCTGTCACCGTGGTGACCGGAGCGAGGGATCAGAGGAGGAGGAGGAGGATGAAGATGCCAGCACCGGTCACGGTTACAGCGGGAAGAAGGGGCGGGGCATCTGTTGTGTCACGTGGGTGGCGGTGGCGGCTGTCACGCTGTGCTGGTAAGAAGGCATCGTTATCAACCACAGAGCTCTTTATAATCTTACTTAAGTAGGAGTACATAACCAGCAAACCATGAAGTATTAGTTCATAGTAGTAACTAAGTACTAGTTACTTTATAGATTTTTCAAGCTCATAAGATATGATGCAACAACCCAGCAGAATTCAAAGCAATCAATTAGCTGCACCTCAACCAGTAACAACAATAAAATGTCCCTCAGATATTAATCCCTAATAAAAATCCAGTAATAATGATACAATAATACATATATCACAATGTCACAATTACTTTTGATACTTAAAGTACACTTTGCTGACACTCCTTGTTTGAATACACAACCTTTACTCAAAGTGGAGTATTTCCATATACTGTGGGATTGCGACTTTTAGAAGGAAGATCTGAATACTTCTGTCAACCTGACTATTAGATTGATCAATGCATAAGCAGCATTTCACTGTCGTAGCTGTTTGAAGTGCAGCTAATTTCAACAAGTTTAGTCCAGTTGTTCCCAACCCAGGGGTCAACCCCTTCCAATGGGCCACAAGATAAATCTAAGGGGTTGTGAGATGATGATGAAAAACCTAAAGTAGAAAGTAGAAAACTAAGTTTTGATACTCAAATTTGTATCACTTTTTTGGACTTCTTTTTCTTTTTTCTTTTGTGAAATATAGGATTATTTTAACATTGTTTAAAGGAATAGTTTCTATTTATATTTTGGGGGAAATAAGCTTATTTGCTTTCTTGCTGCAAGTTAAATGAAAAGATTGATAGCGTGACTCTGTCCCCGTTTACAATCTTTATGCTAAACTAATCTGCTGCTGGCTGTACCTTCATATTTACTGTACAGACACAAGAGTGGTATCAATCTTTTCATCGTACTCTCTGCAAAAGAAGTGAATAAGCTTATTTCCCAAAATGTTGAACTATCTAAGAAGTTTAAACGGTTAAATCGTTCCTTGGTGAAACTTCTAACAACTCATAGATATGTGAAATGTGAAAGGGGCCGCAAGTTAATGTTTTTTCTGTGTGCAAATGTAGTGGAGTTGAAGTAACTAAAAGCTAGAAATGCTCAAGCAAAGTACAATTACCTCAACATTTTACTTAAGCACAGTTCTTTTAGGTGGAACAGCAACAAGGCTGTGAATCACAAGCTGTCACCCTCTCCATCGTCATGTGCTTTTTAGTCTCTCACACAGTCACCAATGTCACTGGAGAGGAAAGGAGGCCTGGATGACAGCTGATGGTCACGTTAAGTTGCTGTTTACCGACCACAGGCTTATGACGTGTGTGTGTGTGTGTGTGTGTGTGTGTGTGTGTGTGTGTGTGTGTGTGTGAGAGAGAGAGAGAGAGAGAGGATGATCTCAGCTCGCTCACCTTCAGTACAGTAGTCATTTACCCATGGGTGTTCCCCTCAGATCTGGTGACCATGCAGTCATCAAGTCAGTACACTGTCTCTGCATGGACATCTGTCTAAGACGCTCTTGTGAAGCGAAAGTCACTGACAAAAAAGCTTGGCTGCCCATCAGACCTTTTAAATCTAAAGCTACATGCCCAGATGTGTGCTGCAATACAATTATAGTGCAATTGAATGCTTCAGCAGTGCTTGTTATTATATTCCAGTCCGTTTATATGCACCAAGACTGTATTGTTATATCACAGAACATAATGTACCAGGGATCTGATCTCAGCTGTCATAATGATGTCATCATATACAGACTGTGGGTTGATGTGGTTCGTGTCTCCCCCTTATGGAGCGTAATGTTAATGATAAGTAGTCCTCTCCTCTGTTGCTCGATACAGGAGCTTTCTGTGCTAGACTGGATGAAAAAAATAATGCAGTAGTTTACCTCTTGAAAATATTTCATGTGACCATGTTTCCCCCAGATGGTGGCCTTTTTGTCACAGGTACAAAAACAGTCATTTGAAATGCAGCTGCATTAGGCAGCGTTCACATTTGGCAGCGAGAAATGCAAAGCACACACAGACGCAGACACACATTACTCCTTTTCCTTTCCCCCCTGCTTTCTAATCTGGGTCACATACTTTGTGGGAGATTGGGTCATACCATTCCTCTTGGGTTTGAGGGGATTTGACGGAACATCTGTCCCGAGCCTTAATCTGAATATTTGAATAACGGAAAGATGTGTAAACATGTCGCTGTTTACCATTTCGAATATTTCCTTGCTGAAGCTTAACTGTTAAGCTAAGAGTCAGCTTTTTTCCCATCATCTGTTTATTCCTTCCCCGGCGCTCCACTGTTGGTATGCTCATCCAGCGCACACATATCCCATCCTCTCCAGCTCTATCTCCTTGTGTCACATTCATTTAACATGTACATACACACTAAATTAAACATTACATTTATGCCTCTGCTATCTGTTCTACTATTCCCCCATCTCTCTCTCTCTCACACACACACACACACACACACACACACACACACACACATATATATACACCCTCACACATGTTTCCTTTTTTTCTCCCTTTGCAGTGTTGCCATAGGCATCGGTTTCTATGGCAACAGCGAGGCTAATGATGGGATGTATCAGTTGACCTCGTCTCTTCTCACAGCCAATTATACGCTAGCTTCCATCGATCTGCTGGTGAGTGCTGCAAGTTTGCAAGCAAACTGTCATGCAGAATATCTAACCTGCTTGTGTGTGTGTGTGTGTGTGTGTGTGTGTGTGTGTGTGTGTGTGTGTGCGCACTCTCATGCACTCATGCTCACATGTGGTCTGCAGTGAGAAAAAGAAAATGAGCTACAAACTTCCCTGGGGTCAGACAGTGGTTTATGTGTCAGACTGCTAAATGTCCTCCTTCTACTGTAGAATATACAGGTCATGAGAACTACAGTAATATAAATAATGAATACTTGAATGAGTGGGGGAAAATACATGAGATAATCACTTCAGCTCATATCCATTCATATCAAAGAAACTAACATATCAATTATTAAAATTAGAGCGGGATATCTGCTCTGACACTCATAAAGCAATAGCATTAAACACAGTGGGAAGAGAGAGTAAGGGAGAGGGAATAGGCATGCAGACACTGGACAGAATAATATTTATAATATAATTATTATTAAATAATATTTAATATATGTTGAAAGAAAGTAATAATATGCACATCACGTGATGCAAGGCTATTACAAAACAACATCAATGAAGAAAAAGTAACGCCTGCACACTTACTCCATGCCACAAAAGTTTAATAAGAGAGAGATCCGACTTGGATTTTCTTCAGGTCAAAATGTTTGCCAAATGGAAACCACACCCATATTTATATATCACGCAAACCAGCCGGCTGACGAGCTCTATGATGGCAGGTGTGGTTCATCCACAATGCCCAGGGTGACAAAACATCCAAAAACAATTGACAATTAACAATTCAATAAAGTACATCGAAAGTACTTTCCATCATAGAGCTTGTCAGCCTATTGGTGCGCATGACGTGTAAATATGGATGTGGTTTCCACTTTTCAAACATTTTGATCTGACGCAGACCCAAGTAAGATCGATACATTGTCATTATTAAACTTTTGTGGCATGAAGTTAAGTGTGCAGGCATTACCTTTTCTTTATTGATAATATTTAATACAAGCATTTATTTGCTAAATGTGAATAATAAGACACATTTATCAAGAAACTTACTCCCACTGGAGAGTTTAGTCTGAGCAGGAATATTTACCCCAGTGCTTCCCTAACTGTTTTAAACAAAGGCATCTCTTCATAGTGATTTATTTTTCATGGAAGCCCCCTCGTGCCCACCCACACAACACACAGACACCTTTTCAGCTCTAAACACACCCATTTATATATATTAGAAGATTGTGTTTTGACAAACTAACAAAACAAGGAGCATTGCTTTAAAATATGTGACATATATGAACTAACAGCAATATTAAGGGAGATAAAATGAGCCTATTCTCTCACACTCTGTCGCTCAGTGAAAAAGAAGTCAGCTATTTTAGTTATGTCTAGCTATGCAGATTTTCAAATATACATATTGAACTTAAACAGAGAAAAATGCACACATGACTTCCCTGCATATACTGTAAGGAATTTGTGACATGTTAAACAGGGTTTTTAATACAGTGATTTTTTTCTGTTTCTGTTCTGTTTTGACATATGCAAAAATGTAATATAAACATGTAGTAACGTTATTAGAAATATACAGTAATTTATTTTTGAAATGGACAAATCTTTATTTGTCCATTATATATCTTATCTTATTATTATTTCAACAAAAACTATTTCTGATGTTAAGCACTTTGGATACCTGCTGGTTGCTGTAAAGTGCTATATAAATACATTTTGATTGATTGATTGATTGATTGAAAAACATCTGAAATTTAGATTTTTTCAAATGTCATTTTACATGTGTTTGACTTGTGGAATTAACAAAAATCTAAAGATATATAAAAAAAAATTATAGATATATAGTATTTGACAAAATAGAAAAATGAAATAACAGGAAATGGAAAGCAAAAGAAAACCTAACTGGAGAAGGAAAGAAATCCTGCTGAGATCAGGCAGAACTGTCAACTTGTTACACTCGTAGAGTGGGCAGATCCTGAGGTCTGGACCCAGGCAAGGTAGACAAGGTATATAGGAGAAATCATATAATAAGCATGGACTAAAGCTAAACAAATGAAAACTAAGGCTATACACTTAGTTGTGTACATTTATGTAAAATACGGAAATGTATGTATGGGTATGTAATAGAGATATTAGATAACAAGAAATAAGCTTTACAAAAAAGCAGATAGCAGAGACAGATAACAAATTATTCATCATGATTCATACAAAAGGAATGTGTCTGTCTCTGTACTGCAGCCATCTCCCATCTCCTCTTAATCAACTTAAGAGACCTTGAGGTGTTGTATATTTAAAAGTATTTTCATATCAAAGGAAATTAGATGAATCGCTTTAGGTAAGTAGGAGTAAAAGTGAAGGATTTACCCCCTGATTTTTTTATAGATTGTGAGGGACATGCATTAGTGAGCTGAGACACCAGATGCCCACAATCTTCAGTTCTCTATCTCATAACCAAAACCACTCCAAGCTGGCCACGATTTTATGAGCATCATCATCTCTGTTTTGTGGTTTCCGTCCCACTTACAGTAAATCCCCTCACATTCTTCCTTCCTCCCTCTCCAAGATTTCAGACACAATTTCTGGGCTGCAGCTGTCTGTCTCTGGCCCCCTGACCTCAATGGAGGAGCTCTTTACCGGCAGTAAACCGTTCTTGGTGTCGACCCGGAACTGCCGGAGGTTATCTGAGAACGTGATCAACCTCCTGTCCTCCATCTCCATGGCTCGGGCCAGTGTGGACGCAGGCCTAGGGAATGACAGTATCAGCGGGGCGTCCATCATTCCTCTAACCCCAGTACCTCCCTCTGTGGCCCCTACAGTGGTTCCTACCAGTGGCTTGATGCCCAGCCCCTTCTCACCTGGCTGGGCTGCCAACACGCTGATGGCCAATGAGGACTACAGGTGAGGCTGCAGTCCAGATCTGTTAGATGTTTAATTTGGATCAAATACAGGCTGGAAATAAATTTATTTTTTTGGATTATTATTAGTCAATGATAATAAATGCTGTCCAGATATGTTTCCATATGCATATTAGGGGTGTGTGTATTTCAGATGATTCAGAAAAGATCTACAGTAGATAGATGGCCCACAATCCAATCCAAATATGATAAACATATATTTCTGTATGACACAATCCAATTCAAGGCCAATTCAATAAAAAAAGTTAGCTAACACTTCTTTATTGGTCTGTAATTTCCAAATAATTAAAAACATTTAAAGTAGTTCCCTGGCAAGAACTACATAATTTTGCTCAAACTGGAAGGAAAATACAGTATTGCATTTGTCACCTGAACATGCAAAAATACAAATCAACATGCCTTTTATGAACAAAGTTTTCAGTTATAAATGAATAAGGGATGATCATTGCAATATTTTCTTGGCTTTAAATGGAGCACTCTTTTCAAACATAAAAACAAATGTCCCCATAATTAGTAAGAAACTATACATTTTTTCCCAGGGAACTTCCTAGAAAAACTGACCCGTAAAATAAAGTGTTACTCAGATTCAACAAGATTTGATTTTGTTTATCAATATTTAAACTTGTCTATCAATGAAATTATTTTCGGTAACTACATTTAAAAAGAAACACATATTTCCCTAAATGTTTGTTTTATGCTCAGACTCAGAAATTCCCCAGAAAATGATGTCTACCGCCACACCACCAACAGTAAACATTGGCAGCGATAGTCACCTTTCTGGGAAAAAAACTTAAGCTTTCTCCCAATTTGCCTCGATTGGTAGCTGTTTATGTTTTTTATTTGCTTACAGTCTGTCCTCTGATAGTTTTGCTCATAAATGTATTTGTTTCTCTCAGTAATTGTGCAAGAAATAGCCATTCCTCTGAAGCATGCTTTAGCAGTTTCAAATAAATTAAATGGCGTAACTTCTGTTTTAAAACAGTCTGGTTTCTTGTTCTTCCCATTTACAAAACTCACTACCCACTAATACTGATCTGTCAGTTTTCCAATTCAGTTGTTTAACATTGTGGCCTTAAACGTATAGATTTACTTAGATAGTCACAAATATGACTTTTTACAACTTGTTCAGCAGAAGTATCAGTAGGTAAAATACAATCAATCCTTTTTATTAGCTTAGGAGGAGCATGCACATAAACCGTCTGGATCAATTTCACAATGGTATATTGTGCGTCAATGTTTATCAACACACCCGTGTTCTGAGTGTGAGAGGCTGAGGAAACTATCCGATCCAGCCTTTCATAAATGTTGCATGTTTATAAAGATGGCTGGATTTGTTAAGGGTAATGCAATGGAAACTTTATTTTTAAAAATGACCAAATGTTCTGACTCATAATGATGGGATGCTTTTATATTCCATATTCCATAATAATAACAACATTGTTATTTGACATTTATTTATTGAAGAAGAATAACCCCTTGAGATGAACCATCTCGTTTTCGAGAGTCCAGATACAGAAATTAACATTGACCTTACATGAAAGTACTCTAGACATAGACTAACCACACACAGCAAACACAGGCAATGTAATGTATTCCTCCCTTTAAACAGTGAGAGGTGAAGTAAGGTTCAACCTCATTCTAACCACCTGATCTCATACAATGGAGTCTTGTGCCTTATCTTAAAAAGCAAACAAAGCTATTCAAGCTGACCACAGGCAGACATTGAGTGAATGTCTCATTTCTCTTTAACAGCGACATTGATGCATATTCCAGATCAGTAGTGTTAACAGAATAATCTTATTAGACTCAGGAGTTTTAATTCTTGGAACGGTGGACAAAGATAGCAAGTTTTAATCCCACATCAAGTGGAAAAATCTGAATGTGATGAAAGGAACGCTGCATATTTCACACATCACCAAAAACACACTGGCTAAGTTGACATAATCAAAACTAATAAGCTTTAAAAAAGGTGCCAAGCTTGAAATTGCAACTGAAAAAGGAGAGGAGCCAGTAGACATTTTAGCTCGTATTCATAAGCATACGGTGTACTAACCACAGTTTTTTTTTTAAAGCAGCAACATTTCTGGCTGCAGTGTAGTATCCCCTGTGGGTTAAAACAGCATAACACGTGGCCGGGTTGGGTCAGTGGGTAGAGCAGGCGCACATATACTGAGAGGTTAGTGCCTCGACACAGAGGTCCAGGGTTTGAATCTGACCTGTGACAATTTCCTGCATGTCTCCCCCCTCTCTCTCCCCTTTCTAACCTAGCTGTCCTGTTAAAATTAAAGGCGGAAAAAGCCCAAAAACTAACTTTTTAGGAGATTTTTTTATTTTAAGGTCAAGACTAACCTTGCACACTTAACATTTATAACATTTTTAATGTAATGGCATTTGCTTTATGTTGTGTTTCTTTGTTACACTAGGTGGCTATCATACGTGTTGTTGCTGCTGCTTGACCTCATAGTGTGTCTGTTCATCCTGCTGGGACTGGCCAAGCAAGCCCGCTGGCTGCTCATCCTGTGAGTATGGAAGCACGCACGCATGCATGCACGCACGCACGCACGCACGCACGCACGCACGCACGCACGCACACACACACACACACACACACACACACACACACACACACACACACTCTTATATCTTTAGACACAGACCATACAACACTGGATTGATGGTCAGGGTGTCCTCTTGGCTGAAGAGTTTGTGCTGTTCCCCCCACAGGATGACTGTGCTGGCGTGGCTGGCTCTCTTCCTAAGCTGGGGCTCCCTGGGCTTGGAGACAGCCACTGTAGTGGTGAGTAGACCCAGTAAAACTGTTTTGGTGAAGCCAGGCCGGAGGGAGGGAGCGGAGGGATGAAGGGCTGGAGGAATAGGAAGTGAATAGGACTGTCATGGGAGGGATCACAGCTGAGGGAAGAGAGCTACATGAGGCCAAAGCCATGCTAAACTGTGAAAAGATCTGCCTCCTAGGGAACGCTGCAGTCATGGCAGAGGACCAAAGAGGCAGGAAAATGGAACAGAGATTAAAGATTCAATGTGCGGGTGCACAAGCGCGTTTGTGAACAAATTGTGTTTGTGCATTAAAGTGTGTGTTTTTGTGTAAGTGATTTGTGTGTGGGCGTTTGGCCTCGAGAAGTAAAGATGGAAGATGGAAGAGAGAAGTGCTTTCAACAAGAGAGAGGAAGGGAGAGGAAGAGCGGGAGAGTGCATCTCGAGTTTAAGAGAGAGAGCGAGAGCTAAAGTGAAGTGAGAGAGAGACAGAGTGGGTAAAGCATCAGCTTGCCATCAACAGTGCAAGACATGAAGCCGTTGCTGTACCTCGGCCCCTCGGGCCTTCAGACTGAGCCTGCACAGAGGTGGAAGTGTGAGTGTAATCCTGTGAAAGTAAAATTCACTAACATTCTGCTGGACAATGTTCTGCTTTTAACGCCTAAACATGATAGCAGTGTGCTCTGTCTTACAGGCATAAATCTAGTCAGTAACATTTATCAAGAACAAAGCACAGAGAAAGTGTTGTATGTCTCAAACAGAGGAGTGTCCTTTTTCAGTTCCCCCTGTGAAGTTATACTCTCTGAAGGGGAGAGTGATTTGGTCAGGGCTGGGGGTGTGTGAAGAGGGTAAATGGTTTCTCAGCACTGCTGCCCACTTTAAGAGACTCAGTGTCATGTGGAGCTGGCGGGAGATGGTCCCAAGGCCTGTGGGTCCACACAGAGCCGCTCTGTCCCTGGTCACCGACAGGGAAACAATGGGCCAGCTGTGGGCCTGCCCACTTTATTCTGTCCCGGGTCGCCGCTTTTCCCGTCAGCTGCCGGACTCTCTGTGTGGCTCTCACTCCCTCTTCTGGTGGGCGATCTCAAGCCGAGTTTGTTTGTGGGTGTGCTATCTCTGACCTAAATGCATCCTCTTCAAAAAATAAGCCAGAGGGTACAGCAGTATATAGATATGATATGGAAAAACAGAGGGGAGGATATAAGTGATGAGTGTAGCGCAGATTTATCCAGGACAGCATGTGATGCAGGCAGATCAATATGTGCCACTATATTGTGAGCAGCTGTCAGATATCCAGGAGGTAAGTATGTCAGTCGGTCAGTGTCTCTCTCCTGATGATTTTTTTCTCTCTTTTTTTCCTGTCATCCTTTCACGCTCTCCCGTCACTCTCGCTGCTTTGCCAGGCTCTCAGTGACTTCTGCTCAGATCCAAACACGTTTGTAGTCAACTCCACCCACTTCAACACTGGGACCAGCTCAGGTACAGTATCAATCTGTCCCTGTACAAAGTGCTAGTTGTTTCCCATTTCTGCAATGCACTTGATTTACCGCCCAACTGTGCTCATGTCAGCACAATGAGTGAAATGTTTCTATTATGCACTGATGTGTTGTGCACTGGTGTTTTGCTGGCTATTCAGATGTGTTGGATTATTACCTGACCTGCAGCAGGCGCATGAACAGTCCGTTCCAGCAGGTAATGTGACCTCCTGTCAGTCACATGTCTTGTGTATATAACATAGAACATTTAGCTGACACTCTCACCCTCATTGATATAAGTAAACAGGTTGCATGTCAGACTTGCTCAAGGCCAGTGAAGGATAAATGATTTGAGGAGAGGAGGCACAGCTGCTGTTGCGTGTCCTGTCCTTAAATGATCCACTCTCCAGATAAATAGCTAGCATATTAGCATATTAGCATATTAATGGTATATATGAGCAACGATGCAAATGAAAAGCTCTTAACTCCACTGACTTGTTGGCTGCAGCTGCTGACCCAGTCGCAAAGGGCGCTGTCCAACATTCACACACAGCTCTCCAGTCTGGACAGAAATGCTCTCACACAGTTCCCAAAAGCTGAGGTATGTTATAATGTGTAAACACGCAGCTTATAAAATAACATTTCTGCTGCCTTTTTAGTGATTTCTTTTCTTGTTGTAATTTTTTCGTCATTACAGAAATCACTCAGGGAGGTTCAGCAGATACTCAATTCCACAGAGGGCAACTTTCATCAGTTGGTGGCACTGCTGAACTGCCGAGGTCTGAATAAGGTAACCCAAGTTCATGTAACAGGACCTGAACTAACAGTGTATTACCAAAGTACTGCTTCTTTATTTTCATTTATATATCTATCTTTTTTTCTTTTAGGACTACATTGACTCTTTGAAAGGTCTGTGTTATGATGGGATGGAGGGATTGCTCTACCTCTCCCTTTACTCTTTCCTCTCTGCTCTGGCCTTCACTGCCATCCTCTGCTCTCTGCCCGGTGCCTGGAGGAGCTTCCCCAGGTGAGAGTGTGAATATGTGTGTATATATGTGCATAAGTGCTGTTATTTTTGCTGCGATCAGCTATCAATGTCTACGACATTGTTATTTTCATCCACTCACGCTCATTTGTATAAACTTTGAATTGCAGAGCATAAACACTGCCAAAAGTAGTAAAAGAATGAGACTGTGCAAGACAGCGTAGATTCATGTTGGGTTCAAGTTCCTGAGAAGCAATGAATCCATCAGATAATGATTACAAAATGTTGGAGTTTATACAATGCTGCTTGGCATACAACGTGGAAAAATGTAGTGTATAAGAGGTAGTTGGTTGAAATTTAGCCATAAAAATGGGTATATGCTAAAGTCTAACACCTCTAAAAAAAAAAGATATACAGTCATACTTAACCTTTACATAAAAATTATAATAATAGCTGGAATTTTGGCTTTCCTCAACCCACTTCTAGATTACTCAAAACTAATTTTGTTTTTGCATATTCAGGAGTTTGGTAGCAGTGGCACAGGTTTGTTGGAGCTGCTGAGATGGATATGGAGTAGGTAGTGAGTTCCAGGTATGCAGAAAACCACGACAATCGTCTTCAAGTGTCAAAAGCGAACAGCAAGATTATGTAGTTTGTGATTGGTGCTGCTAGTGCAGCAGTCCTGTACGTCAGTAATTTGACGTTTTCTGTGGTAACCATTTGTGGATAAATACTTCACTTTTACCATCTGAAGTGTGCATCTCATACCTTTTTTTTTTATCTTGGAATATCAGCGTCTAACTAATGATGAATAGTGACAGAGAGAATCACGGGGATGTCTTGGCACTTATCATTTCTCTGCTCACACGTGTCCCTCTCTGTCTCTTTCATGGACGACGACAGTGAATCAGAGGAGTACGAAGACTCGGACAGCGAGAGTGAGGACCCCTTCACCTCCCATCAGGCACGTAGACAGACGGCCACGGGGTCTCAGCGAGGGGCCATGGCCCCCTTCTATAATTACCCGGGGGCCGGGTGGACGCCCCCCTTTTCTAGCGCGCCGCCCCTCCCGTGAGTAACACAGACACTCAGACACACAGACAGACAGACAGACAGACACAACGTCCCAGATGAAAGAGGAGGAGGTTGCTCTTAGATACAGTTTTGACAGTGTCAAGATCTGTACCTTTGGACAACTTTTATACTGATAGACCCAGATCAGGGATTGTAAAAAGTCCAGGATGCACACAGAATATACTTAAACAACATATAGAGACTTATTGAGCACTATTGATATGTTTTTGTGCAGACACATAGTCTTTTTGGTGAAGAAATCACAGATTTCCCCCTCAAAACAGTAACAGATGTTGCACACATATCTTTACTATAGAGAGTAGTGGGAGTGCAGTATAGTCAGCTAGGTTCACACACTTTTGTCTCTATCTAGACATTTAGTCCAAAACCACAGAGCTGTCAGGTTAACCACATGCATTGCAGACAGACACACAGACAGGTCAATATGGACTACAGTGTAGGCAGAGAAACAGACACAACTCCAGAGGTCTGTCTGTCTGTCTGTGTGTCTGTCTATTCGTCTGTCGAGTGTTTCAGGACAGACGATGTAGGCCGCTCGGTCATTTTCACAGATCTTGTCTCAAATGGCGTCCTGTCTCCTAAACAGTAGTAGACTACTGCTGTGTTGGGGGGAGGGTGTCATTGACGAGGCCGCGCTCGTAAAAACTCCGGCGATGTGAGGCTCAGGTTGACTATAGGTAACCCCCCCCCCCACCCCCTCAAAAAAAAAAACCTTCTGCATCACTCTCATCTGTCTCCTCACTGTGGTGTCCAAATCTCTCAAGTTATTTCTCTGGATCTGTCCTTTGTTATTATCATGACCTCATTTTCCTTATTGGTTCTCCCTTATTTCTCACTTTCAATTTTCTCATCTTATGTTTTTTTCCCTTTCTCCCTCACTGATTGTTTCCAAGCGTAGTTAGAGCTCTGAGAAACTTAATTGTGGACTATTTAACTTCCAATTCTAATGCCAGCTGATCATCTTGACTGCTTCCATATCTAATATTAACACAAAAGTACAAGGATACTGACTAAACCAAACTGTCAAGGCTCAGAAACTCAGCTAGCACTAAAAACACAGTCCACTTCTCTTAAATGGAATCTGCTCAGAATTGCTTTAAAAGCTTTCTGGGGTTTATCATGCAGATAAACAGATTCATTAGGAAAACAACATTACAGCTGAAATGGGACGGATGAGTCACACACAGCTCTAAATGCATGTAATTGCAGATTCATGTATAAACCCTGCAGTGCATCATCAGTCAGGAGTGGACTGTACGCCTGCTGCGGCTGCTGCTCTCAGTGCCTTGCTTGAGTGCCAGTAGTACTAATATCTACTAGTTATACTGAGTGCTGTGTTTTTCCGCACTATATTTCTAACCGCTCTTTCTCCTTCTTTCCTGTCACCTGTCCTTGGCTCCCGTCACCCTGCGGCCCCCGTCCCGTCTGTCTTTCTCAACGTGTCTCACCCCTGTTTCCCTCTCTCCTTCATCCTCCGTTCCTCCTCGCCATCTCTCTTCTGTCCTTGTCTCTTTCTATCTCCATACAGGACTCCAAACGTTTCCTCCAATGGCAACCCTGGCTATGAGAGCCTACCATTGACTGACAGGCAGTCCCCACCCCCCTCTGTGAGTTCCTCTGTACTTGTGACGCCATCGCAATCTGTGCCATTTTATCATGCTGTCAGTGCACACGCTCGCTTTAATAATCAGTAGCAAACGGACTAACATGGTGACCTCGCAGGACCCTGTGGGCTGGCCTTTTCTTCTTTTCGATGCTTCAAAAACTGCAAAAACATGAACAAGAAATTACATATTTTTCCTGATTTACTTGTACATAACTCTTTGTTACTAACATAACTGTGAGAGCTCTTCATGTTTTATTATCACTATCTGGCCATTTTACAGAATACCTTACCTTGACCAAGAACAACAATTTAAATATAATGAACAATAATGAGCATTCAGCATGAAATTGGTAGGTTTCAATTGTATCTCATGGTTACTGAGGAAGATATACTTATTAGATTAGATTAGATTCAACTTTATTGTCATTGTGCAGAGTACAAGTACAAAGACAACGAAATGCAGTTTGCGTCCAACCAGAAGTGCAAAAAAAAAAGTGCAATGTGATATACAAAGTATAGACAGGTGGTGCATAGGCAGGACAAGAAATATATTGCAGTGTTATAAGAGCAGAATAAATATGGCTATGTAATATGAACAATGTATGAACAACATACAGATATGTGCAATGTAGTAGCAGTGACATTATACTAGTAGTAAGAATAATATAGATATAGATATATGCAGTGTATTAACAGAATATATAATAAGAAAAACAGAATAAATATGGATATTCTGAATGAACCATATAGACAGATATGATGTGCAGTGTGGTAACATTATAAAAGTAGTAACAATAAGTGTATGTGCAGGATGAATAGTATGAAGAGCAGTAGAATATGGCTATGTATAGGTGTAATTACAGTATGTACATTTGTAAATAAATAAATAGAACAGTAAGGGTGGGGTAGTGCAAATCGCCCGGGGGAGGGGGGGGGCTTAGTAGGTTAAATTATCACCGGGATGCAGAGCAAGGGTTCAGTAGGGTGACAGCCGCAGGAAAGAAGCTTCCTCTGAACCTGCTGGTACGGGTGCGGAGAGACCTGAGACATATGACCACATTATCACGCGACCAGACTTACAGTCTCATGACAACTGAGCAAACTCCATTCCCTGGGGAAGACCATATGATGCAGTTGAAAGCTTCAGAAAAAGCTAGTTAGATGATCTTGACCCAGATTTTTTAGTTTTTTGTCAAAATAATCTTCTTAATTGACTGTAAACAGTTACTTTGGAAGAAGGAAGTTATAAAGGAAATCAGTAAAATAATTCAAGTTCCCCCTCACTAGCTTTTTCTTGAACTTTCAGTTGCATCTCATGGTCTTCCTCAGCAGACGAAGTCTGGCGTTTGAATCCACCCCCCCCCACCCAATAAATGACCCCAATTTATCACAGGACCAAACATTGTCTTGTGATGACATGCTATCTGCATGACAAATGAGCAAACTGCATGTGTTAAAGAACACCATGAAATGCAACTGAAATCTGGAAAAAACTAGTAAGTGGACCTTTAGTACATTTTCTTGTCAAAATAATGAACATATTAAGAACTGCATTAGTCTTCTTGACTGGCTGTAAACAGTTACTTTTTAGGAGGGAATAAAGTAAAGCAGTAATATTTACAGCGTTACTTCTCCTTTGAGTTTAATTTGAAAACAATTAAATTCTGCATAGTAGTATTAAAGCCTGTTGGTCAGATAGTGAGCAAAACATGTCGTGCTGTCTTCTACTCTTGAGGTGATCACATGTGTGAATAACACATTTTGTTCTCTTTTTTCTCTTTCAATACACCTTTATGGACCACCTCGACCTCTCTCCTTTTGACTCCCATCGTTGTTCTGGACGTACAGTACTCTCCCAGCATGCTGACTGGTTACGGGGGGAGTCAATCACACCCCAACCCCGCCCATTCGAGGAACCTGTATTCACGTTGATTATTATTTTTTGTTAGGAATTGTATAGAAAAAAAATGTTTAGTTTTCATATGAATGGACATTTTACTGAAATGAAAAACAAACTAATCTAAATGAAATGAATGCTAGGTGTCAATTCAAAGTGCGTTATGTCAGTACCACTGAATATTATTATTATTATTAGAAGCACTTAAAAGAAACAGGTCTAAATGGATTGTTGATATAACCGACAATGATAATGGTGGTAGGATGGTTGTGCAAAGCTATGTACCAAGCCCACTTGGTCTAAATTCGTTCCCCTCATCTGTCCAAACTCTGTGTAAACTGTGAACAGTGGTGAGGCAAGTCAGAATGGTATTGACGTTACTACGTTGTAGTTTTATATTCTTAAATGTATCAGTACCACCGATTTATTTTTAAGTTTTTATATAAATATTGTTGTAGAAAAGCACTGGCACGTAGCAACAAGACACATTTTTTTCTGTGGTTATGCAGTTCCTTCACTTGGTATCATGTTTTTTTTATTGTTACTTTTTATAGGTGGAAATTCTGTATTTTCCTTGTATTACCTTATGGTATTCTGTATATCTCACTGTCTATAATATCTGATTAATCAAGAACATTTGCTCTTAAAAAATACTTGCGGGCTGCCAAGACCCTGTTTTAATGATTGGATGGAGAACTGCCGCCACTCAAGTCTTGAATGGAGAACTACAAATCCCATGCAATGACAGCAGGTACATAGCAATATGATTCTTGCTACTGGTGCTGCAGTAGCCCTACCGTAACTAGCAATAATAACTATGTATAGCATTGGGTTTCTGAGATCTCTCCAAGATGTTTTGTGTATATATTTGGTCTGGTATGTTGGAGATTTCATTGAATCCCCCGTCCTTGCCAACTGACCTTGTTAACCCTTGAATTGAGTTTGTATGGTAATCAATGCTCCTTTTGAATGGCATCCTTTTACACTCAAGAGTCTAATATAAATAAAAATAACTTCAATAACCTTCACTTGGTCTTCATCGTGTCTACAAGTCAATGCAATGTAAGTAACAAACAAACTGATTTAATTCATACTTAAAACAAGAGGTCAAAGTTTAATATAAATAAGTTTCACCTCTGAGCTTCGGTTTATATGTGAGTTAGTCACTAGTGTGTACCAGAGACAGCGCTACTATTATTTTCGATATGCATAGATCATAGGAGAGACAAAATACAAACGTAAAGGTTACATACAGTCACAAAACCAGTGTTTTTGCATGTTAGAATTATTTAAAATGAATCAAGAATAGTGTACTTTATATTCTTGCAACCTTTCCTTTTAGATTTGAAAATAAAATGATCTTTGTAACTTCATTCACTCATGATAGAGCTGTGTAATACTCACCCTGTAGAGACTTGAGACCTGAATGAAATGGATAATGCATCCTAATCAAAGTCATGCCTGCTTTTACTTTGTCAAAGCTTCATTACCGTGTGGATTCAGCTGCATTATCACACATCAGTAACATCGCTTTGACAAAAACAGAAGAAGGGTCACAATGGTTATTGTGATGGATTACAGATCTCAACCACATATTTTTTACACTAAAGCTAAATAAGAGAAAAACAACAACAGACTGGAAAACAACTAAACACATTTAAAAATCTAAAAACCGTGGCACGCTATGAAAAATGCCTGGAGCGTTGTAGTTAATGGGTGAAAACAGGCAATGACACTGGTGGTCCTACAATGCCTCACCAAGTGATGCCTTCACAGTGCCTGTACCTGTGTGAACACATAGACAAAGACAAACAGTGCTACCAATCTCACTGCAGTGCATAGAAGGTTTACAACAATGGTTGTGGGAAGAGATGGTGCACTCAGGTGCTGCTTGATAACAGACACATGTTGACACCTTGTACGTAGAGCACATACTGATCCGATTTTGGTGATTCGATTGTATCTTGGTGATGTTTTAGCACTCAAAGTAGTCCAGTTATCCTTATTGCAGATGGTTTTTCATGCACACACACTGCAATCTTCCTACCATAAAACAGTGAAAGTTCAGTCACTTGTCACAACTCAAGTTCCATCAAACAAGCTTACATTTGCCTCAAACTTGGTTAGCTTAGAGAAGGACAACATAGATACATGGGTCATATCAGAGCAAAAGCTTTTACAGCTATTACATCCAAAACAGTTCATCTCAGTAGCCCGTCTCTGCTTCTCTTTGGAATTTCCTCTGTGTGTAGATATTAAATGTATTTTAGTGCATTCCCTGAAGAGTTTTCTGTAATGAGGTTTAAAAAAAAGAGTTTTTTCCATGCTATGTAAAGGTCAATCACATCCCAAGGCATCACTTCTTGGGGTTGTCAGCGTTCAGCCATGAACCGTCCTCCTCCACGTCCCGCCTGACGACCAGGAGCATCTCTGCCACATCCTGAGAAAGCTGTTCGCTGAGAAATGTGCTGCAAGACAAACAAAGAGGACAGGAGATGAAAGGTTAGAAAAATACAGACACAGACAGAGGGCAGATTGCTAGAGTGCAACGCTCTAACACAAACAAACAGTGAGGTAAGCCCCATGTGACCACTCATATGGGATGACTCACTCACTGAGACAGAAATCAAGCAGCACACCGAAGCCAAGTTTTGACCTCATTCGCAGACACACAGATTACATGTCTGCTCTAAAGAGACATTTTAAAGAATGCACATTCTTACCGTAGTTCTGCTTCTCCCCCAATACAGACAGGACTCTTCAGTTTGGAGTCCAGGTTGTAGTACTGTCCATTAACTTGTCGAACCGCGAGCCAGTGCCGCCGTCGGAGTGGGAGGGACACGATCCCAAGAGATACTCGTGATGGGACATTAAGAATAAAACCCTGGACCTTTGACATGCAAAGGCTCTGAACAGTCCTGTATTAAAAAAAAAAAAAGGCAGAAAGGAAGTATTAAAGAAGACTTGGTCTCTTGCGATAGACTGTTCGGGTGTACCCACTTGACCTCAACCTGGCTCACCTACTTCTGCTTTCCAAAATAAAAGCCTAATTTTTTTTACGTGTAGCTGGAGATTGGATATGAGATAGGAGTGTGAGTAAAAAGTGAGTCACGCCTCGTATATACAGTGCAACATGCCTTGGGCTTGCATTGAATGATGGATGGTCTAGCATTATGGCCTACTACTGCAGAGATGGGTGTCTCTATGATGTCTTGTCTGTGAGTCTAAAAAGATGCATTTGTTCTTTGATAAAAATGGCCTGACGCAGAGAACTGATGCTTCGTGATTAGCTTTCAATCTTTAAACTCCGAACAAGTATTTACTGTATCATTATAGGTATGTTTCCCGTGGAAATAGAAGAAATGTACCAACTGAGAAAAAACAAGCCCAGAAAATACCTTGCAAAGTAATGCGTAAAGTAAGTAAAGTATTGTTTTAGGGTGGACTTACCTTAAACACAATATGATGACAACATGTGAGTGCAGTAAAGCTTGAAGATTCTCACCTCACAGGGCTCAGTGTGCCTCACTCACCTGCGTTTGTCCCACCACACTGCAGCCAGTTCCCGACTCTGTAGTGCCGCCATGATGACGTTGACGTCATAGTTTCCTGTACCCAACACTGAGCGATGAGGGTTCACCACACACTGTGGAGCCAGCCTGCATGGAGAGAGCAACAGAACAATAGAGCATGTTGAAGGGAAAATCAACCTTGTATTTAGTACATCTCTGTTTTTTAACATCCATTGTGACGTAACCGGGATAATGCTACATCTTTTTTTTTTTAACTGCCCTTTGTTCGAATAAAATGTATTTGTCTATAACATCCTGGACAAAGTATTGATGAGTCAATGAAGTCACAGGGTTTCCTGTAGGAAATTCTTTAGCCTAGGTCACAAGCTACCCAGATCATGAATCATCTGGTATCCTAGTCAATTAAGTTAGTAAATGACTTCCTTAACAACAGCCACACTGAATGCAATGGCTTTTGCAGTTTGGAATTGCACCAGTGCTCTTCTTCCCTGAAGGTTAATGTTATATTTCACAAAACACTGTGAGAAATCCAAAAGTCAGTGATTGGTTATTGACTGTTGACCCACTCCAAAAAGTGTCATCACTTCAAGTCTTGGTAATGTGGATTTCCATCTTTTTTTCATTTTTTAAAAGCAGTAACTTGAGAGAGCAGTGGTATGGAACACAATGACTTAGGATTTGGTTTGCATTCCTAGTTGTGTGTCAGTGGAAGGGGTTTTCATCTAACACACTGCTAAACAGCATTACTGCTATTTCCTGAGACTAGATCAGGATGTGAACAATAACTTAAACATCCATTTGTTACTCCATAATTCAGCCTATAGTATTCCCTGTGCAAACCTTTGGAGAAATTCAGAATGTATTTTTCTTCACCTGTTATGGAGCAGCTACTATAGTTAGATGTTCAAAGGTATATTTGTTGAACCTACAGATGCTAGTCTACCTTGGATGATGAAATGTTTGCCTGGGGCAAAACTAAAGACTGTACCACCCCGCTCTGCTCTTCCTCTCTTTTGGTTCCTCTATTTTGAAGATACAACCAGCTGCTGCATAACAGGAACAAAATAACGGTTTGATAGGGAGGCTATGCACCAATTATGGAGTACTATGGAGGGCTGAGGTCATACATGGGGCTATTTCAGGGGACGGTATAAAGAAGCAGCGCCCCTGTTGTTAACTTATGTGTCTTGGATTCATACTTTGAATGTGCTTTTTGGTTAATAAAAAGCAGTTAAATATGTTTTAGCTACGTATATGAGAATACCCTACCGTTTGCAGATGTCATCGGCTGTCTCCTTGGTGAACACCCGCTCCTGGAGCACGTTGTTGAGTGCATGAATCGCGCACAGCTCCAATCGTTGCTTCTCATGAAACACTTCTCCTTCGCTCATACTAAAGCTTAACATACACAAGCACACAGAAGACGTACCATTAACACACGGTATAAACATGAGCTATAATATAGTTAGCTATCGGAGCAGCCACGCAGCACAGTTTACAGTCCATTCAGGCTACCAATAAGCTTACCGTAACGGCAGCTAAACTGTGCAGCCTGCTGCTGGTTATACTCTGTGTTTGGTTGCTGAGCTGACAGCAAAACAACAAGTGAACTATTATTAATCGACAATAGCTACATGAAGCTACTGACCTGCTGATGAAGCGCTTTCACGTAAAAAAAAAAAATGCTGGAGTCTGACAGCTACATCCAGAAACCGGAAACAGATCCGTTGTTTTTGTTGTGATGTTGTTGTGTGGCTGACACGCCCATAACTCACAGCAGCACTGGAGCACGCAAATCCGTCGCTTTAACCCGTCGTTTCGATTCTGTTTACTCGTTCAAATAAAATACGGTAAAATAAACGTAAAGGAAACGTATCTCCTCAAAATATCTCAGTCCACCAGGCGGTCAGAGCTCATCATTACTGTGGACGTTACAGTGTTGGAGCGCCCTCTAGTGCTGAGCCTGGTTATAATGATGGTGGTGGTGGTGGTTTATAATTTTTGGTATTAAAAAGAAATTACAATGTTTTTTGGGGTTGTAATGGACCATAAACTCTTGGAAACATAACACAGCTTATATAAAGGGTTTCTGTGTTTAATTTTTTTGAGGTTATTTCTTCCCATTTGTATTCCTGCAATTAATGTGCAAGGAGAGAAAAGAAAAAACACAAAAGCGCTTGGACATTATCGTGATATCCTTGCAGTTGTGAGTGATTTTATGTACTCCTTGTAATTTAAACCAAGCTGAACTAAACTTAATTAAACCAAACTTTAAAAAAAAATTGAGTCAAGGTGGCCAGTTCCAGTACCATAGATATCTACATTTCTTCACATTTGTATGGTACTGCTGTAAGTAGGTTTTTATAGTGTATGTATGTTCAACAACTATCCAATAGTTTTTGGTCATTGGCACTTTAAAACATGAAAAACATCTTGTTATATGCTGAATTAGGAGAAACCAGATTATTCTTCTTAGTCTTTAGGTCTTTTTTGTACTAGCTACTCCTGTCTGCATGTCTAGCTGTCTTTATTTTTGCTATTGACTATGAGCTGTGTCTGCTTTTGCTGCTTCTAATGACTGCAGGTTTACATTCCACATGAATTCAGTTTTCTATGTATCAGTTTCACCCTACTAATTAAAAGACCGGTATTATTCTATTCATTAATGTTTTCCGTCCCCCTGCTTCTGTTTATATGTAATATGCAGTGCATTTTCTTGTGCGTTTTAATTTCAACAGATTTATCTTTTCAGCACTGTTCAGGGGTGTGTGTGAGTTTTTCAAACGGACCAATGGCTGACTAGCAGTAGTCATATTTTCGACTCTGTATGGCTCATAGGGCTTCCAATTGTGACGCAACGACAATCATGTTTCATGATTGGCTCAAAGTTTCTGACGTATAATATCACTAAGATGCCCATTGGTCGGTGGTAGTAGGTTAAACTGAGGATCGTATTTTTGTTCCTGTGTCAACGAAAAAGAAGAAAAGAAGAGTAGCCAGTGAGACCCGGCTAAGTTTTCATCGAAGATAGTTTTTTCAAACATTAAGTAAAGGACTCCTCAAATCTCAAACCAGCCAAACATCCAACGCCTTAGCAGAACCCCCTTTTGAAGATGGTAAGTCGAGGTTATTGCTAACGGCTAGCTAACGGGTGTAGCTGCTAGCTTGATCCGATGTTTAGCCACCGCCAGCCTTCGAGCTTTTTATTTAGGTTGTGTCTACTTACTGGAGTCTCACACGTTAAGTAAGAATCTACATCTGCATTTGTATAATGTAATACACACATTGATTGTATTAAATACTGTATTAAACAGCTTAATATCGCTAAGCAGCTTTAACAGTATCAGATTGAGGCTAGGCTAGTATTGCTAACAGTTATCTTACTACTATTGTAGTAATGTTTCGCTTTCATGATAGTAGAAATGCCAAATATTAAGCTTCACGTTACGTCAGACAACTTATGTTGAAACTTTTGAAAGTGCTGTAGGATACTTGCTTGTGTAAGAACTCTGTAGCTCACCCTGAACAGTAAGAGTTGAAATAATTATGAATCAATCAAGCATACTTTATTTGTATAGCACTTTTCATACATAACACGAAGTGCTTCACATAATCCACACAAAGCGATAAGTGGCTTTTTAATTATTAAAACACTCAATGATAACATTATTTAATAAAAATCAGGAGTTGGGGAAACCCAAAACTCAAACTTGGTATATAACGTCAACTTTACCAACATACACCAAGAAGCAAAACGGGCTAAAATGCGTAAATAAATAGACAGGTAAATGAATAAAACTCTGTTAAAATCCAGACTAAAAAGGTAGGTCTTTATTTTGCATTTTAAAGTATCAACATTCTCTGCTGCCCTCAGGAAGGCTGTTCCCATATAAATAAAATGTTTTAATTTTATTTCTATCGCTGTTCCAGTGGCGTGGACCATGTAATAGAAAGATGCCTCACCGTGGGTTTTTGTTTTGACTTAAGCACATTTGGTAAATAAATAGGATCAAGACCATTAAGAGCTTTATAAACCAATAAAAGGACTTTAAAATAAATTCTAAGTCAAACAGGAAACAAGTGCAGAGACTTAAAAATGTATGGAATGTGTGCGCTCTTTCTGGTCCTAGTCAACACACGTGCAGCTGAGTTCTGCTATAATTGCAATGGAACTATATTATTTTTAGGGAGGCCAGAAAGTAGAGCATTATATATAGATGAATACATAATGAAGAGCAACTTAACATAGAAAATTCATTAAGTGTGTGTGTGTGATGATTTGATGGTGGATTTGTCTTATGCTAGTTGGATTTCAGTGATGTTTAATCTATGCCTATTTTTTATTATTAAAAACACTGTATATCGAACAATGTGTGTGGACATCATTAAAAGCGTTGCATTGGTTTGTTTTAGTGTTGGCACAATAAAATTGGCAATTTTGAAAGCTTAAAGGCATTACGTATGCAGTAACTATATGCACTAATATAGCTTTTCAAGGCTGATACTGTCACACACTTGGTATGATATTTTTGGTTGTCGATTGTAAGGAAATAGGACTATAATACTTTCTAGCGTGATATGTATTTTTGGCTGTTGCATTGGTAATATGTTCCGGGAAAAAGCTCGCACAGTGTCATCAGTCAGTAAGTAAATGGCGTCAGTAAAGCAGCATCTCAACATTGTCAAAATACCCATAACTTTTAGAGTTTCTCTTTTAGTAGTTCTGTGTTTGTACATATGCAAAACCCGAGTTGGCTAAACCATTTTTCTGTCTCTCCAGAACTCCAATGTGGAGAATTTGCCTCCTCATGTTCTTCGCTTGGTCTACAAAGAGGTTTCAGCTTTAGCAGCAGACCCGCCTGAGGGTATCAAGATTTATCCCAGTGAGGAAGACATAACTGAGCTACATACAGCCATCGAAGGACCGGGTAAGCATTGCAATATGGTGTCATACCAAACTGGCATTGGCCATGTAAAGTTAAAAAATAACACCTTGCTGTGTGTGCATTCTCAAAGTAAGAAATTGTTGCATGTATTGCGGTATTCATTTAATTTTTTTCAGAATCTCACACAGCAGTGCTTTTCAAATCTCCGTATTAGTCTGGATCTGCTTCTGTCTGTCCACGAGACAGTTTTCTTAGCATGTTATACATCTAAAATCCTTGTCAAATCGAATTACTGAAAGGTCAATACAGAACACTAGGGATGCATCGTGAATCGGTTAAAAATCTATTTAAATGTGTAAAGATTACAACCGGTTGAGATAAAAAAAAAAAAAAAATATCGCGATGCAATTTTTTAACAGCCTAGGGCGTGACGCTAGTTAACATACAGCAGGTAATGTCAGCCTACCGTTAGCTAGTAGCATTAGCTGGCTTAAACACAGTTAAAATGCTGACAGCTAAACGGTGTAAAGTGTGACTGTATTTCACTGGAAAGGATTCCAACACCAGGACGTACAACAGTCTGCAGCTAAAGACACAGAGGAGACTAGCTGCACTTTGAGACAGCATGGCCACTGTCGCTGAAAACAGCAAGTGACTTTATGATATGTTCAAGTCCTGCTCTGTAAGCTTGTGTTGCATTCAATGTTGTTGTACCTTCTGTCATCTAGTGTTGCTTCTTTTTGTCTTTTAACAGCAAATGACTGGTGAAAAAAAGTTGTTGTTATTGCATTTTAAATAAATCATTTAAATTTGACCTCATGGCCTTAGTAATAAACAAACCGTTCTTTAATATATATTTTTTGTTAGATAAAATACAATTTCAGTGTCACCTTTTTGATAAGAGGACACATCTGTTGGTTTGCACAGTTTATATAAATAGAGGTCGTTTTTCGGCAGCTCGTTCTGTTTAAAAAATCATATCGGGAACATAAAATAGTGAATTGAATTGTGAGTTGAGTGTATCGTTACATCCCTACAGAACACATATTTTGATATTGATTGGAGATGCTAACTATCAGGTAACAATCAAATCATTCTTGAGTAGACCATATTTAAAGGTCAACTTAAAAAAAAAAAAACAGAGTAAGTCAACATGCGATTCTTTAAAGGTCTAAGGTCATTTTATCACGTCCACTCAAGTAACTAGTATGTAAAGTTATTCTTAATGTAACAATTAGTAGTTTAGTTTAAAAAAGTAATTGTATGTTGCATCTGAGTCATACATACTTGCATCTCACAGTACAATCTGCTCCCCCAACACTAGACTTTCAATAAAATAACTTGATAACTGTTTGGCAGCAAGGACAGATTTCACTGTATGACCAACCTGAGATAATAACAGCTCTCACCTGAAGATGTGACCCTTCTCTGCTCCACTGTGTTTAGGTGATTGGTGGTCACCAGCTTCATGGAACTACTTATTTTTTCTGTTGCGTAATTTACTCATTAGGTAATCAACTCCTTAAGACGTGCATTAATGCATCCGTTTTACAAAGTAGAAATTATTTCCTTTCCATGACTCCTTGAAAATTGATATTGTATAAACGCTTTATATCTGGATTTAGTAGATGTTACTAATTACATGTGAGACACATAACCCACTTTAACCACACAGCCAGCCAACATGTACATGCTTTTAAACTAATATCTCTATCGATACCGCAACGATATTGTAGTGTTGACTAATAAAAATATTTACACAATGAGATTTTTGATAAATAATCATCAGTAATGTGGATATAATGACTAAGTTGGGTAAAGGCAAATAATAGAACAGTTACAACAGTCTGGTGAGTTCAGAAAAGAACATCACTTTACTGTAATGCAGCCTTTAAAACCAGAAAAAGACAACACTTATGCCATATTATGATATTACGATATCCAAAATCTAAGACAATATCTAGTCTCATATGACGATATCGATATAATATTGATATATTGCCCAGCTCTACAATAGAGTGTACGTGACAGTTTTCATCATAATCCAGAAAGAATTATGATAGGAACAATAAGTTTGAACTAAATGGCATGTGAACTAAATGATGTTTGGCTTACTTGCATGTAAGATTTTCTGTTTTTGTTAGTTGACTCAGTTGCCGCTCCATGACCCTCTTTGTTTTTGTGGAGCAAGTTTGGCACAGCCTGGACATACGGTTCATAAGATGAATTCTTTATGCTTTGACAGAGGGAACTCCGTTTGCTGGTGGCGTTTTCCGAATGCGTCTGGTCCTCGGGAAGGACTTCCCTGCGGTTCCACCCAAGGGGTATTTCCTGACTAAGATTTTTCACCCCAATGTGGGTCACAAGGGAGAGATCTGTGTCAATGTGTTGAAGAGGGACTGGAAGGCAGAACTCGGCCTCAGACATGTCTTACTTGTAAGTGGAACCATCAGTCTGTGTTGTTCTGGGTTTCAGCTGTGTTGCCATCACTATTTTAATTTTTTTTTTTACATTTCCATCTCCTTTTATTTCTCCACAGACAATCAAGTGTCTTCTCATCCATCCGAATCCAGAGTCGGCTCTGAACGAAGAGGCCGGGCGTTTGCTGTTAGAGGACTATGCAGAATATGAGTCCCGAGCTCGTCTGCTCACAGAGATCCACGCCATGGGGGGGCACGGCGGGACCTCTGGGGCACCTCAGGACCCTAATGACGGCCCACAGCCGAAGAAGCATGCAGGCGACCCCATGAAGAGAGCGGGACCCAGTGCAGCAGCTGTGCCAGCAGCTCTGGGTAACGGAGCTAATGGAGCCAGTACCACCACCAGCAATAGCAACAGCAGTAGCACTAATAACGTAGCAGGGAAAAAGAAAGCAGATAAAAAGCGTGCATTGAGGCGACTTTAATACCTCAGCTAAAGTGTGTGTGTGTGTGTGTGTGTGTACACGTGTGTGAGTGCGAGAATGTGTAAATATAAATATTGAAGTGTGCTGACAATGTTTTTGTTCCCTTTTTCTGACTCTTTCTACCACCTATCCAGACTGTCCACAACTTGTGTCTTGCCACCAGTTTGTCCTGTTGGCATTACAGGTTTGTTAATTATTTCCATACCTAAAGACATAATGATAAAATGTTTGTTCCTCTTTTAAAGGAAAGACAACACCTTCACTGCGGAAATCATGCCATCTGTTGTATTTTGCTCTTGGCCTAGTGTGTATGAATTATACAGGGAATGGGTTTCACTGTGCAAAACATGGCCTCTGTCTGTCCACTAATGAGACAAAACTACTATTGTCTCAGACTTGATATCAGCTCTTTTTAAAGTGTTTCTTGGCAAATGCTGCTGTGATGGTACTGTGTACTGCTCAGCCAGGCTCACTTATGAGTCCAAACCAGGATGTTACTTTAATTAAAGTCAGGTTTTCAAATTGAACTCAAAGGAAATAATAAAGAAGTTGCTAAATAATTGTGCACAAAGTCGGTGGGTTCATTTTTGGGAGAGAAATATTGTCAATATCACACAAAATTGTAACATCTTTTTAAATAGTATTTTTCATATTGTGATCTGAATGATACAGGTATGGAAAAAGTTGACAGTGGAGTATAAGACGTCTGTCTTTTTTTTTTTTTTTTTTTCTAAAATTGTTTCACTGTCCAGTATTTTCAAAAGTTGTTTAGATTGACATGTTCATATTCAGCTGTCTTGTGGTTGTGTGAAGACCTAGATCAGTGGCTGTAAGGGAACATAGGGTAGGTTGCCAGACTACTTTTTATAAAACAAACAAATGAATCGCCTATTCCGTATTAAGCGTGCAGTGGTCGCTTAACCTACCCGATTCCCTACAAAGCAGTATGTGCTCTCAGATACCCAGCTCCCCGACAAGCCATGTGGGTACCTGAGAAGACATCTGTAGGACAACTTCCACGTTTGATAGAATTTGTCTCCCCACCCGTTGCACTTGGCAGGGTTTCCGGGGCAGGTTTTCTCTTTGTACTAAATGCATGCGGGGCCTACATTTCCCAAGGAAACACACTGAAGCGCTGTCTTAATTTGGACGGAAAATGTGCCTCTGAATCTCTGTCATTGTGCAGTTGGCTGGATATTTTGTGTCCATTTTAAATTATTTAAATTAAACATTGAAATACAAGAAGTGAAATTAAAAATGAGTCATATTTGCTCTTTTATTTGGAGTTCCTGTGCATGTGTAATTGTTTCATTATGGTAGACCTTTCTGCAGGTGTGTGTGTGTGTATCAGTATAGCCGCTGAGAATGGATACTAACCTCTGCTTTTACTGCTCAGTGACGTACAATAGCATTTTGTTTATAGTGGTCTCCTGATCTGCAGTGATGGAATAACCATTATGAGGAAATCAGTAATTGCATGATTGATTTTATTTGCCCATTTCATTATAAAATACGATACAACTATGCACCATACATTAAAAACAAAACAAAGTCAGGATAACACAAAGCCCTGAGGCTTATTTCCATTGTGGTCCCAAAGGGGAGTGAGCAAGTGGCAGCAGGTCAAGCATCAATCATCACAAACCATACAAACATTAAATAGATACATAAAACAATACAGTAATAAATCCTCATACTACGATTGGCATCTAAGCCATTTTTTCAGTGCCTGCTTAAAACCTCCTAAACTTCTGATCATCTTAAGTTTTCCTGGCAACCTGTTCCACAGGCTTGTTGCTACATACAAAAAGGACTCCTCACCTAAATTACTCTTAAATCTAGGAGGAACAAAATCAGTAGAACTTCCCCTGGTGGAGTGGCTGTGGACATCTCCTACTCTGTTAAAATAATTGATTAAATATTTGGGGACAACCCCATACACAGTCCTATGAACCATGCACAGGTGAATCTGAGAGACTCGATCTTCAACTTTTAACCACCCAATAGTCTCAAAATGAGAAGTATCAAGATGAGATTGCATGGGGAGGTTCAGAATAAGCCTCACAACCTTATTTTGAGCAGTCTGAAGCCTATGTTTCAGATGCTGTAAGACACCTTTATACCATGAGCAGCATGCATAGTCAAAATAAGGCTGAATTAGATCACTTGCCAGAGTTAACATTGTGTTCTTGTCCAAAAATCTTGAAATTCTTGCCAAGAAACGTACTCTTTGATTCACTTTGGCAAGTACCTTTTGCGCTTGGCCCACTCCAGTCAAGTGGCAGTCCAGCACACAACCTAGGTAAGTAACCGAGTCCTTTACATTAATCTCATTATCTTCAACTAAAACCTTAAAACCCGGGGATCTTTTCAGTTTTATCTTTGACCCAAACAGTATGGCTTCCGTTTTCCCTAGGTGAAGCGATAGCCTATTGTCAGACATCCACCTGCTGACATTCAATAATTCTACACTAAGAGTTCTTTCGACTATGTTCTTATCTTTATGAGAAACCAATAATGCAGAATCATCTGCATATAAAAAAAGTTCACATGAACATACAGACTTAAGGTCATTAATATATAGAAGGAAAAAAAGTGGACCCAAGACACTCCCTTGTGGGACCCCACAGTCTATGCATAGTGGTTGAGACATTGTTCCCCCAATATCCACCACCTGCTTCCTATCCTTCAAATAAGACCTCACCCATCTGACTGCTAAGTCATTAAAACCAATGGCTTTTAATTTGCGTACCAAAATGCCATGGTCAACGGTATCAAAGGCCTTCTGTAGGTCTAACATGACCATACCACAAAAATGCCCTTTATCTACCTCCCTCCTAATGTTGTCAGTTAGATACAGTAAACAAGTGTCAGTGGAGTGTGACTTACGAAAGCCAGACTGAAACTCATAGAGTAGATTGTGTGATACTAGATACTTGTCAATCTGTTCAAAAATAATCTTTTCCATTATCTTTGACAGACTACACAGAATAGAAACAGGTCTATAGTTTCCATGGTCTAATTTACTCCCTTTCTTATAAAGTGGAATCACTCTGGCAAGCTTAAAATCATTGGGGAAATGTCCTTGCTCTATAGACATATTAATGATATGAGTAATACATGGGGTGATAACCTCAGCAGCATCTCTTAAAAATCTAGAAGGAATATTGTCAAAGCCGGTTGCTTTCGAGCTATTTAAATTTTTAAGTTTCTCAAGTACAACTGCCTCTGACACCTTTTCAAAAGAAAAGCCATCTGCTTTAACCGCTTGCTGAGAATAAAAGTCAAGGATGTGACTTTCACCATACTGCCCTGACTGCTCAGGTAGCTTTTCCACCAGTTTACTAGCAACTGATGAGAAGTAGTTGTTAAAACAATCTGCCACTGTCACCTTTTCTGCTGTAACTTTATTCCCCAGATCAAGAGTTATGCTACTGGTTTTTGTTTTCAACCTGTTGCTGTAGCCAAGCTGCTTGAGGGACTTCCATAATTTACGTGAATCATTTCTATATTCCACAATTTTCTCATTGAAATAGGCCTTTTTAGCATACGCCACTAATCTACTAACTTCATTTCTCACCTTTTTGTACTCTGCCCAATTCTGATCATCCTTATTTCTCCTGAATGTGTCATACTTCTTGTTTCTCATCCTAATTGCCTCAAGAATATCATCATTTATCCAGGGTTCTGTCCTCTGTTTAATTCTTACTACTTTAAATGGAGCTAGTTTGTCTACAACTTCTAAAAACATACATTTAAAAGAGCACCATGCTTTATCAACATCCATACATTGCAACACAACAGACCAGTTTATTAGATTCAAGCAATTATCAAGTGCTTCTTTGCTATACCTTTTCAGCGACCTGATTCTTATAGAGCTATGGCAATTGAGCACTGCTTTCTTTATCTTTCGAGTACAGAAAACAATAGAATGATCACTCAATCCATAATTAATTACCCCACTTTCTACTATTCTAGTCTTTTCTGACACTAGAACAAGGTCAATAATAGTTTGAGTAGAAGAACAGACACGTGTTGGTTCTTTAATCAGCTGATGTAAACTAAATGAGCGACAAAAATTCATTAATGCCTTATAGCCGGAAAGATCCGTCTTTCGAGTGTCAGTATTAAAATCTCCTATCATAATAACTTCCGATTTAACAAAGTCCATACACTTTGAACAGACTTCTTCCAGAAGTTCATAAAACATAGTCTGGTCAGGTGGCCTGTAGCATGCTCCAACTAAGATAGGCTTGCTCTTCGGCAACAGAATGTTTAACCAGACCGCTTCTATTTGGTCATTATTCAAGTCCATTCTCTGATTAAAACCAATGTCTGCTCTCACATAAACACACACACCTCCACCTTTACGGTTTCGGTCTCTCCTGATTAAAAAATAGTTCTCTATTTCAATTTCGGCATCCTTAATGGAGTCATCCAGCCACGTCTCAGTAAAACAAAAAAGTCCCACCTTATTGCTGTTACTGAGGAGACGTATCTCAGTTATTTTTGGGAGAAGGCTTCTGATGTTAAGATGAAGCAGGTGAAGTCCCCTCGTAGAGAGGAATGAGTCCAAATTTGGCTCAACCATACCGGCATCCTCCAGATCCGCACAGGGCAACCGAACCAAACGGAGCCGCGAGTCCAATCCCCCGGGCCGCGCGCACCCAGCAAGGGACACCGCCGCGTCTCCCAGGCCCAGCTCCGCTCCCTCCACGACTCCACGCCCCCCTCCACCTAGGTCAGCAACACTCATGGACAAATGTTTGCACCCATCGCTGCGTCGACTGGAAGGCCTACATACCATGGCATCTGTCGCACTTTCCATCGCATTCCTAGGTCCAAAGTCGGGCATCGGACCGGGACATTGGTGTATATCCCCAGACAATAGCAGGCACATACAGATGATCAAATCGCCTCCGTTAATTTGCCGAGTCACTCCAGCCTTTAATTTACGCCTGGCTGGGTACCAGCAGGGGTACAGGAACGTGTCCAACAAAGTTTTCTTTCCATAATCCCACTGTTTAGTAACTAAAAGTTTGTTTGGGTGGACACAGTTGCTTTGAAAGGTCTCATCCGTGCCATTTCTCAGGCCATTGTCAAAGCTATCTCTTATAATTGTGTAAACTAACAACATCACAAGCACTCCAAACTTGCCAGCAGCTGCCATCTTGCATCTCTCTCTCCCTCTCTCTCGCACTAATTGCAGGCGCACCTGCATCCACCCCAGCAAACCAGTGAGTGGAAGTACACCCGGTAGTACACCCGGTAGAGCGTCATCAGACTATCTAATGAAGCCTCTCCTTTAGCCTCTGCTGCATGCCCACCCACCTGTGTAGAAGTAGCAGCCTTCCATTCAGTTAATTATCAGGCCCTCCTTAGACACCTGGGGCGCCACGTAACGCTTACACTTTCCACAAGCCCCATTTTGGAAATGCTTACATCCTTTCCCACCTGGTATCCACCACAATGGCATATCCTCCTCGATTTGTGAAGTCAATTTCCTTGCTGTTATCTCAAAACAAACACTTTACAGTGTCTTTGGTTAAATAAATGATATTCATGAGTCTGTTCTTATGTAGTATGGGTCAGGATGAATCATAATTAAAGCAGTAGCCTACCATTAGCACTGTAGACCCACGTGATACCCAGAAAACTATAAGCATGCATTCCCGTGTCACAGTGTACTTTTAGTAATTATGATTCATGCTGTAGGCCTAATGTGTGATCACTAATTCTAATTTATGTAATACAATCATCAGTTAAAATCTACCGAAACACGGTTTCATTGGGCTATGAGGATCGTGAGAAGGCAGTTAGCCTGCTGTATGTGACGGTGGCATGAAGCCAAACGAGCCAACTTCATCTCTAGCCTACATCATACTGCATCTCCTATATAGGCCTACTCTTCCCATTACATTTGGTCTTCCAGCTGCCCCCGCCTGTCTTAAACTTAAAGAAATCTCTGAATTACCAGTGCAGGTCCTGGTCTAATTGACAGTTTCGTTCACACTCCAGTGTTACAGCTTTTGCGCCAATCCTCTCCCCTTCCCCGTTTTCATCGCTTTCATAATTGCCACCAACATAATGACACAGTTGCTGTGGCAACCATGTCTCTCTCGCTCTCTCTCTCTCTCTCTCTCTCTCTCTCTCTCTCTCTCTCTCTCTCTCTCACACACACACACACACACACACACACACACAGAAAAACACACTTTGGATCTCGGAGGTTATCCGCTGAATGTACCTAATTTAGCAAGTTCCCCCGTTATTAGGCTATAGTTCAACCCTGCGTTGCATTTTAAAGAACAGTAGGCTAGCTGAATTCCTAAGCGATATTTTTCTCCGAGCCAGTAAAATGGAGGTCTTCAGGGTCATTCAATCAAAGATGCAAATGAAATGGAGGGGAATAAAGATGAACGCCACCAGTTGAATGGGTCTAATGACCAGCAGCGCAGAGTTGAGAGTCTCATCAGCACCAGTCTGAGCGACCAATCACAGCGCTCCCCCACTGGCGGACCTCCGTGAGGCCAGTCGCAGTTAGGCGGTGTAACCTATCTCGCTTGGAAATTATGAAGGGAACAAGCTTCAGTCGATTCCAGATGGAGAAAAGTTAAATTGGGTGATTTGTTTTGGTGACGCGTTTGTCATTTTGAGCACCTGAATTACTGCGTGTTCTCCAGGATAGTTGCACTGTAACTTGAGCTGTAAAACAAATGAAAATTACCGTTGTGTATAGTTGAATCGCCTTGTCACATGTAGGCTACTATTAGAAAATCTCAGAACATCTCGTCGGGACCGACTCTCTCTCCTGCTCGCGTTTTTCCCCCCTCTTTCTGCCGTGATAATGGATTATCAATAGCCTGATGGAGACACATCAAGAACGATTGAGATCTGCAGCACTTGTGAAAAAAAGCATTTAAAACAGGTGGCAGATCCAGCAACAGTTCAAGCTGTCCTGATCCTCCTCTGCCACAATAACAGGCTGCCATCTGAGAAACGCTGAGATACAGTGCGCAGGCTCTCCAAGCGCTGTTCTCCAGCATCAAACCTCCGAGCAACGCACAGGTAAGGCACGACATTATGCACCTTTGATTAATGCAACACTAATGCCCGAATTACACGCACAACTATTTGATACTTTAATTGTGTGTTTCTGTCTGTATGGACATTGAGTTTGGCTTCTGTTTAGACGCATCAGCTGTGCTGGAGGATGTTAAACAAAACATTTGGATGAAAGCTGCGCCACAGAAACATATTTAGGCTTTATGATGGGCAGACATGTTTTTCATCACTTAAACACTTTAATCGACAGCACATTGCGACATTATGAACATATTGATATTAGGACCGACACATCCAACCGGACTACACACACACACACACACACACACACCGGCACGGATACACCCACGCACTCTTAGCCTACTGATACATGCAAGTCATTTCCATAACCCGCATGCTTGTTCATTGCAAGTTGAAACTTATGAACCTTGTGAAGGATGGATTGTATTCTGAAGAGTCGATGTCCAAAATGCAAAGCCGTTGCGCAGCATGTATTTTACTGATAAGACTGAAGCTGCTCCGCTGCTCTCACTGTAGCCTAATTAAATATATTTTTCATCAACATGCCTTGTATTAAGATTTCCCCCTTCATTAATTCACATCTCAGTGCGTTTTTGCAACAGCGTGTCTCAAGAAAAAAAGAGGCCATTTTGTTTCATTTCCAACAAACACCTGTTGAAATTGTTGCATGCCCAGCGTCTGCACAGCTGGTCAGCATCCTGCAATGAAAGTAAGGGGAGCCGTTTGGTTAATTTGCTTTGTTACAATTGCTTGCAATAGAAGGAATCTTTGGAAAAGGGTTGTTTTCCCTCCACTGGCCATGTAACTCAAGAATGCATCCTTACAGTTCTGAATGTGTTGCCCCTCACCCTTTAGTTCCCATCCTCTCTCTTTCTTCCTCTCTACTGCAATGCTTCAACAGCACAGTATAGAAATACGTAGAGGAAAACATTTGCTCCTTTTGTATGTTGAGTCCCTTTGCTGAAAAGATGTGATATTAGACTTCAGGCTTTTGGGTGCAGGAGGACTGAATTCATTTAAAATCTCATTCGTTGTTAGAAAGCTGTAACTGCACATTCATTGGGGGAGTGGTTTGGACACATTGGCCAAAAAATCCTCATGAAGTGAACAGAGTCAGAGCAGAAAAATATGGTAATGGTAGTTGAGTGGGGAGGCGTCAGTGTCATCTTGTTGAGCAAGTGACGGGCAGATGTGACTTTGAAATCTGGTTTGGCTAATGGGTGTAGATTGGATTCTGCCTCCCTTCTCTTTCACTGCCTCTTTCACTCACACATAGACAGAGCTGCAGTGCTATTCTGAGAGAGTTAGCTGCCTCATCCCACGCACAGAATCTGAGAAAGAGAGAAAGGCAGAACGAGGTAGAAAAGAGGAGAAGGAGGGAGCAAGAGACTTTACAGAATGCCTACTACACTCACATGCACACAAAGCCTTTTTTACAGTTGTACATTTTCCCTTATTAATTGTTCTAACAGCATGATGTACAGTCTCGATTAGCACTCTTCTCGTGTGTGGCATTGACTGTATTTGCAGATCTGTTTGGCGGTGCTGTTTGTGTGATGTGCTATGTTGTATTGGTAAGTGCTAGGAGAAATGTACTTGATTCTGTGCCACCCACACACCGCCCTCCCACTCATGGTCGTCTCTCTGCATCTATACCTCTGGCTCTTCCCGCTCGCCACAATCTCTTTGCTCATTTAAATCCCTACCCTGCATTTATCCCTCTGCTCTCGTTCTCTCTTTCTCCCCACATTGGCATTACAGATGCGGCTCCTGCAACCAAACAGGCACACTAACACACACTCTGGCCTCTAACAATGCACATAATGCAATTAATAAACATGATTGTTATTATGTGTGAAAAAGTGAGGTTGCAGAGCATCTTTCTAATCATGCTTCTTGTTTGTATTACAGCAGACACTCTGGCCGACACATTCCAGGTTTGTCGACACGAACACAATTCTGGAAATCAAGCAGAACATTAAGAAACGACAGAAGAACACGTTGGGAACATTAGTCAGTGGGAGAACTGCTGCCTTTGTGTCTCTTGTTTTCTCTCAGCTGAACTCTCCTCAGAAGGTCAGAGGAGCATGTAACTGAAACAAGTGGAGCCCTCTGTGATTTCAGCATTCTGTCTCCCCCATCTGTGCCTACATTCTCCGCTGCAGATAGGGACGTTTCTGATAATTACATATAATTATAATTTCTGTGGGAGACAGATCTGCCTCTGTCTATTATTGCCAACACCTCCAACACAATAACTTCACACATTTACATATTTCTCAACAAAAGTGATATTCTTTGAACCTCAGAGACAAATCAGGAATAATTTTACTTAGAGAGACATGTCACATGGAGACGCAATGTGCCATTCAGTTCATATCTAATTATTAGTGATACGGTTGAATAACACGGGTAACTTTTTGTGCCTAAAAGCTGAATAGAAAGCATTTAAAATATCTGTGACGTTTGCCTCATTCTGCAGTGTGTTTTACAGGCTGGGAGTCGTTTCCTTGGTTTATGCTTACTCTTCATTTTCAGCTGTTACAGTCTTCTAGCACTTAAGCTGAGCCTCCCTCATTATCACCCCTCAGCCCAATCACAGTAACAGTCCGTGCCAGCCAGGCGACTACGGATGCACATTAATCCAACCATAGAAAAGATTGAGATCAAGTACAGTGTATCTATAGATGTGACGAGTTCATGCCTAACAAGTTAAAATGGAGTTACATCCCCACTCCAGAGAAACTTGGCATCATTAATAGATGAATAGTTTTCATCAGTGGTGCAGTCTGTTAATTCCATTTGATTGTTTACAATGTTGATACACACAAAATGTCATACTAATTTCCAGAAAAGAATTGCTCACAGCTTAAATAAGTGCCAATTTTGAATGTATGTTGTGTCAGACTAAAATAGTACAAAACAGATTCAACAGTTTACATTTGATAAATCACTGGCCATAGACCATATTGTTGAAGTGCCATGATCAGCACAGGAATGTATAGGACTGCGGTATTTTATTGAAAATCCATGCTACTCATTTTTACTGGCCTTTGTGTGTACAAAAATGTATTCCTTCCAGCAGCACGTCAGATATTTGTTCTTTTGTTAAGTGGAAAGTGTAGAACAAGGCATTAAGGACTAAAAGCATGAAGATTGTTGTTTTCAATTTGTCCTTTTTACAAAGCTGCATCCGTTTCAGTGTTCTACTTGAGAGGGAAAAAGATGAAGTCATCACACATTCAGAGTTCCTTTCTAGCAGTAAATTAAAACCCCTTTAATACCATTATCGAAAATTACTGAAACCTATCAACTGTTTTTAATAGTGTTAGACCTTTTCATTTGTATTGTTCCTGACCGTTTCTAATATTACACCATCAAAATACTCAGCTTCTGACAAAACAAAAAAACAGGCTTCAAATTTCATCCTCCAACATGACTGAATGAAACTACTGATACATCATCAATATCCAGTAGGTTATACATGCTACTTGAATATTTCACATGACATTTTAGTAGGTTAAACTGCAAAAGCGGATATAGTGTTGCAACTGCATTGACTCAACAACAGAAAATAGATCTCTTAGTCATGTAAAAATGACGCCCACCACCAATCTCAGAGTCCTCGCTGTCTTCCTGCTCTCCCTCCTTACTGCCCCACTCACCACTGTTGTGGAGACCTCTCCGTCCCCCCCCCCTCAGCAAATAGAGCGCTCAGTGAGGCCTTTTACTGAGCAGCCCAAGCCTGGCCCCAGCCCCCCTGTCCTGCTCCTCGCCATGCAGGCCAATATCAGGCCAGCTGCTCTCCAAGGCAGGACCAAAACTCCTGAGAAACTTCCAGAAACCTCAGAGGGAGTTCTGGAGGCACCTCCGAGAGCCCTTCGCCAGGTCATGTTTCCCAAGAATGTGACGTCATCAGAGGCCCTTGCATCTCCCTTAGCCGCCGCCCAGGTAGCGCCCATTCGACCCCGCATGATAGACATATGGATTGATGTATGTCGGGGTTACTATGACGTAATGGGACACTTTGACAGCGCTTTCAACTGCTCCAAGGACACCTTCATCTTTTGCTGTGGAACCTGCCACTACCGCTTCTGCTGCCCAGAGCGTAGCCGGCAACTGGAGCAGGACAGCTGTAAAAACTATTACTCTCCAGATTGGGCCAAGCCACAGACAGACGCCATGATATTACCAGAGGAATTAGGTAATGACCCAGACTTTGATCCACTGAAGCAGCAGAGCCACAACACGGGCTTCGTCATTGGAGGCGTGATTGTGTTCATGGTGGCTGTCGCTGTTGGCATCAAGGTAGTCTTCAACAAGGTGCAACAGGAAGCCAACCAAAGGGACCTCAATATGCCCAGGTGAGACTTTGAAAAATATTTTTTCATCACCTCTCACTGCTGGATTTGATACTTCATTCAGTGTATGGATCCTGTAATGAAATTAGGTTTTCAGGACTCCATAAATGGCCCAGAATCTTCATCCTGGGCTCAGAATGATTTTGTTAGTTAACAGATGAAACATATTTGATCTTTATTGAGTGGCTGCTGCAGAATGAATTCATGGTTGTTTTGATTTCTCTGGGCTTTTTCATCTCATATAAAGATTTGCATTTTGATTTTTGTACAGGTTGCAGTTTTCTATCTTGGGCTTTAGTAGTGGAGGATGATGGTTGTAGACTGATATAGTGCATTTGATTGATCCCTTTAATAATGCAAATGATTAATAGTGTATTGTTTTCTTCTATTATTCAAGTAGATTAACAGTTTTATGATTGTACACGCATTTATAACCATGGGTGATTGTAAAAAAGATCCCTACACAATTTAAACAGTATAGATTTCAAAAATATAAGATAGATGTTTATTAAATTGCTCTCAACCCAAATTACTTACATTATACTCACATAATTCTGATTGATCTGTTACCTAATAACAAAAAACAGTTGAAAAAATACTCAGTTTGGTTTATTGTCAATTTCCTCTTGTGTTTCCCCTTTTTGCTTGTGTTTATTACATCATTAGAGCTCTGGTTGACATGTTGCGGCACCAGTCGAGCCCAGTCCAGCAAGATGAGAGAAACAACAGCGTGGCTCTGGCTGTAGGGGATGGACAGGGGACACTGGGGAGACCTCCGAAAAATCTTTACGCCCCAGGACTGCCCAGCAAGGACAACAGATGTGAGGGTTTATGGTCTTTAACAGCATTAGAGAATAGCACAATCAGAGGCACAATCTGAGCTTTTGTAACTGCATCCTCTGTGTGCCGAGGCACACCATGTTTGTTTTCTGTGTCCCACCATCAAGATATCTTTATAGCCAATAGGAATTATGAAAAAAAAAAAAAAAGAACAGAAATCTGGAGATCAGTGCTTTTAAAATATGCATGCTTTACACAATGATGTTGAGAAGCTCTGCCCATGTGAGATGATGTGAAGGTGAATTAATGCATAAATGTCTATAGTTGCCTTGATCTTTTTATGTTAAAGAACCATTGAACTGGAAACTGGCGGCTTCCATTTTGAGCTGATTACCTTATGTTCTTTTGACTTGCAGTGGGCAATTTGCAACACAATTTCATCCACTCTTCAGGCACCAGCCCCAAACACACCGCAACTATCGGTAAGGCAGCTGGTGAAAGCAGGGCTCCTATGTAAATTACATGTAATCACCACGATGCTTCATTTACTTTGTTCTGTTTCGTTTAAGCTCAAAAGAAGACTCATTCATCCTAACAATAATAAGGATTATCAGAGCCTTGGTTGCTTGTGTTGAAAGCAAGTTGAAATCTGTCTGTTCCAGTGAATGTTAGCAGATTCACACACAGCTATGTGCAGTGCGCTATGTCCAGAGGAGCAAATCTCATTTAACACACAGTCGTTTTCTCCCTGTGGTCTCTGTAGAACGCACCCCTCGAATGAACAATGCTCAGCTGGCAGCTGGAGGCACGCTGCTTTCCAGTAAACACAACAACACCAAATCCCAGCCTGCCTTTCACCACTCCCTGCACAACCTGGCTCAGCTGCCGCCCTCCTATGAGAGTGCCACCAAGCCTGAGCTCAACAGATATTCTTCACTCAAACGCCTCGGTAAGTACCTTCATTTTCGAGAAATGAGGACAAATGTACCAGTGTGTCTGCTCCTGTCTCCCCTCACAGCTGTTCCATGAGTACTGAAGCACGGTGACACTCTTGACACTATGGCACTAGTGCAGGATGCGTCATTATGTTCTGATGCTATTTACTGTGGTGATAAACAATTCAGAGAAATTTTGTTTGGCTTCCAGAGAAAGGTCTTGATGAGTACTCGTCTGGTTACTGCACCACCAAGCGCCGGCCTCACACAGCCCAGCCGGCCCTCCAGTCGTCTCAGCACCACCTCCACTGGGGTGGAGACTACACCCTCAGTGGGAGAGGAACCCTCCCCAGGCATGCAGTTCGTCCTTGGATCCCGCCGCCGCCTTCTGGCATGCCTGCCTCACCCACCCCAAATCCTTACCCTCTGGATCCCCCGGAGCCCCAGTACAACCCCAATTACGACACTCTCTCCAAGCCAAGGAAAGTTAAATCCACTGACCAGCTGCTCAACATGGGTGATGTCCCTGGCAACACAGGGACACTGTCTAGGTTGTCCAAGAACCAGCAACACCAGTACTATAAAGCCATGGCTGCCTCCAATAAGAACTCCAACACCCAGACCCTCACCAGGAAGACCCAGGACAGGCAAGACAGGCAAGACAGGCAGGAGAGGCAGGACAGGCAAGACAGACAGGAACGGCTGCTCATGTCCCCGGATCATTTGGAGGAAAGGATGGGGGTCGGCGGGATGGGGGTTGTAGATCCATACGCCCACACAGGAGGGGTTGTCCCCACGCTGCCTCGCCAGCAGAAGGCCCAGTCCCAGCAGAACGTCTGCGCTACGCCCTCCCTCGACCGACACCACATGATCAAGATGAACTCTCACCCCACTTCCGGACGAGAGCAGGAGAGGAACACGGCCATGACAGGGCACATGAGCGGGGGCATGGGCTGGGCAGGGGAAGCTCCTGGGGCGGGGGTAGTCATGGGAACGGGAACACTAGGGGGCCACAGCGCCAGGAGGATGGCTTTTGCAGCAAAAAGGCAGAACACCATTGAGCAGCTACATTTCATACCAGGAGGGGGCGGTGGGGGGTCAGCAGGAAGTGGAGGAGGGAGTCAGGGGATCAGGACGGGGAGTAAAAATGAGGTGACGGTGTGAGGTTTGTGCCTGAGTTTACCCCTCATCAAAGCTATGGGATTAGATCACCCTTCTGCATATAACTATTAGATATACAAGATTAGATATACAACTACAATAAATAAAACTAGAAGTATAAAGTATAGTAACAGTATAACGTGTTTAGGCTATTCAAATTAGTGTTTTCTTGTAATTAAATAGCTTAAATATGATTACTTAATTAAAAATCTAAGTGGGGAATACCTGTTCCAATTATGTGATAGCCTACATCAGCCATATTTTGTAACACAATTTGCCATATTGCCATATACAGCGGTGCCATTACTTGTAGAAAGAGTGAAGGGTGAAAAAAAAAACAACAGAAGCGTCGTTCATAATTTTGTTTTTATATATGTTTTTCAAAAAGTACTCAGGAGCCATATTAGATAGGAAATAAAATGATAATTTATATATATATATATATATAAATAAATATATAAATATATAAATATATATATATATATATATATATATATATAAAGGTTGATGAAGAGGAGGACCGTGTAGAATATTGTATCACAGAATTTAATAGAGAATTGAGCCAACTACCTGCTGGACTGTCAACCTGCTCAGCTCTCGTCGACAATTATTTATTAAACTTAACCTCATGGGTGAGAAGCCCGGTGGACCAGATGAGTGTGAATGAACCGTGTGCCTGGTGAGGGATTTTGGAGATCTGACACTCAACCTCATCCTGACACAGGGAGACAGAACTGTTTTTTGTTGCTTCCTATGTAAATGAGCGGACAAGGTGGAGGCTGTTTCTAACTGGGAGACAGCAGCCTGACACTGTTGGCAGGACTCCTGCGCCCGATTTAAACCGCGGACGTACCCACATCACCAATCTGACGCCTGGGTTGCCTAGTTTTCCATGTGACCTTAGATCAAATCCCCAGAGCGACTCACTCTCTGCTCACTGTTACACTACAGGAGTGTAAACAGATGTTAGATTACGTTATGTTCCCATCTATAGATCAGGACCTAACTGTCAAAACAATGGGCTACCAAATAATATAGAGCCATCTGTCATGTTATTACAAAAATATCTTTACATTAACATAGACTAGTGAAGAGACACATGTGTTCAGTTTACCAATTAAAAAGGCAACTTGCTTAAATGCAGGCTGTGAAAGAAGAGCAAAGATTTTTCTACAGAGCACAAATGAATAGACCGTGATGCAGAGGTTGCACTTACACAACTGTCCTTCAAAGCCATTTATGGAGATACAAAGAAAATACCACAGAGGAAGCTGGTCTGACAATCACCATTTTATTATTCTCACCAGATGACAAGTTATACAAGTCAGTGATATTTTGTACAGTCAAAGAATTGGCTTCAGAGCAAGCCAAAACAACATCTCTGAGTCAGGGGAGAGGGCGACCTGAGGCCTTCTCCTGCGTGGCTCCAAATACCGTAAGAGACTCGGATGTTTAGGAAGCCCTCCCCATCCTCAAGACGAAGACCTTGCTGTATCATAACGCACTTAAGCCAGTATGAGTATAAAAAAGATAAAAAATAAAAAAACAGAAAAGATAAAAAAAATCTTCATCAATAACAACGCTTATCAATACTAAGGGCTATCCTATCCTATATACTGTAGTATGTGATATCTGTGGTCCATATAAAATACTATCTCTTTCTCTTGATTTTGTGTTGATATTGTCATGATGTATTAAGTATTAATGTGTACAAAAAACAAGAGCAATTTAAGCACAGTTCAAAGAGAAACACCGCGACAAAAACACTTTGCACAAATCTTTCCCCTGATATTTGCACCAGATACAAACCTACTTTGTATCGTGTCCTCAAGGTTTACATTCTGTACAAGCACGGCTGACAATGTGACAATGGAGGGTATTGTATTGAGAGAGGATTTTTTTTATCAACATGAAATCAGAGATAATTACGCAGATCAGAAAAGGAACTTGTTTGTTTCTGTTCAGTCATGTGAAAGGATACAGAGATGAAATACTGATAAACAGAAACACAGAATTCATTTGAACAATCTTCCTATACACAGTGCTAAATGTAGTTGTTCTGAATATGATGGAGTGTTATTATTAATAATTATTATAACTGTTATGGTTATTATTAACAATTATCTTATGATGTGATGTTCTTTTACTTGGTGGGATTTAAGTGTTTATTGGTTTTTAGATAACTAGCATTCTCATGACTAGTTGTTTTTTTCATACATCTGGTCATAAATTCAAGTTTTTAAAAACATTCCAAATCTTGATGCATGCCAGCTCCATTTCATTGAGAGGCAGTTACAGTATGCCTGGATTTTAAGGTCATCGATGCCTATATGGCCAATTTTCCAGCTGTATGTACTGTGCCTAGACATCGGCCTTATGACTTCTTGATCTCAAGTGATTACTTAGGTTTCCACTCGGGTACAAAAATATCTATTGAAAAAATCTTCAGCCTTCTTAACGTATGTCTAGACGACGGTGTTGTGCAGGATAGATCTTTTTGGGACGGGCCAGAAGTTATTAACCAGACTGGAGGCGCTCTGTTGTCTCCAATGCAGCAGCCTGACCCAATAATATGGATTGTACACACTAAACCCATGATGCCATAATGTATGTGTGTTTCGGATGAATGTTTATTACACAAGGTGGAGGAAAAACGGAGGTTTAATGGAAAGCTGACTGCTTTGAGTGTCTTTTTCAGGGAAATAGGACAGGTGACATACAGTAGTATTAGATTTTTTTAATAGAGCCACAAAAGGTCTGTAGCAAAGTCTGTAATATCTCACAAGCCATATCCATCAAAACTCATCATCACAATTTTATAAATGGTTAATCTAATTTGTGCAAGTATTGTATTTTGTATAGCTAGTACAATCAGAATATTTTGAGTGATCTCTTCGACATTAATTTGAGGATTCAGCAAATTATGTGTTAGTATTTAATGAATTGTACAGTGCCAAACTCATAACATTTTGTTGTCTTTCTATTGTCATAGCCTCCTACAAAACTACAGTGGTTATTTATTTTATTACAACTGAGAACAAACACACAGGCAAGTGAGCTAAAAAGCTAGTTATCAGAAAGAAATTAATGAATATGGTGTGTGTTTTTACCATTATAAATTTGTTTAGAGAGAGGATGGTTAATGGCCACCTGACTAAAGCATTACTAACAGTAAATTGTATGGACAGCGACGGTGTCCAATAATGAAATTCATGGATTTATTTTCATGCCTATAAATTTCAAAACAACCCTTTTGTTATTTTTCAATGCATTGATCCCCTTGGATACAACAGTGACTTACAAAGAATTTGTATAATAAAGTTGGTGGAAAAAAATGTTTTGTCATTCATTATAGCGTGAGTTTATTGCATTAATGTTTTTGAATTATTTTTGTATTATTTTTAACCTTAGTTGTAATCTATCTTTTTCAACCTGATATGAATGGTCAGGTCACCTACAACCTCTGGCATTGTGTCTACCCCTCTGGCAGATTGCTTATCAATATTACCAAACCAAGGCACTGTTTTCTGTCATTCAGTGATATATTAGCTTAGTATGGAATATTATTAAGATATTCCTCCACCATTAGATCTTTCACACTCCTTTTAATGACAAGACAAACATTGAAGTGCCATGCACCTTACCTTGCAACAATATTAATATGTAAACTGGGCTGTATGCCTTACAATTATTAATTTCTGAGAGAAAAATTATACCTATGCATTTTGCAGGAGTGGACCTCCAAGTGCCTGGTTGCTCACACATATCTATCTAAGATTTAAGAATATCTCAGACTTCAGTTATACTCTATATTCATTGTTTGCACAAAGCTAATACAGGACTATCTTAAATAGGACAAATTTAATGTACAATCCAATTAAAGCAAGACTATTTTTGAAATAAAACACATGACAAGCCAATGAGATACTTCTCTGTTTCAGCAGACAATCTGTGTATTCTGGAAATAATTTAGCTGACACAGACATTTTCAGTGATGGAGGAAGTATTTATTTCCTATGTATACGCTACTGAAGTAAAAGTATTAGGCCTGCAAAATTAAAATACTGGATAATGAGTAAACGTCCTGCAATAAGAATAACAAGTATTTTTAGCAACATGCACTTAGAGTATCAAAAGCAACAGTACTTACAAAGCAGAAAGTGACACCTGTGAGTATTATTGTGTATTATAAATTATATTATTGGATTATTATTACTGATGCATTCGTGTGTACGTAGCATTTTACTGTTGAAGCTGGTCGAGGTTTGTTTTTGTATTACTATTGTTGAGCAGTTTAATCTACAACAGTGCTTCATATTTTATAAACTCATACGTTTTGTAAAATCTTAATCTGTAAAGTAATTAGAGGAGTAATAAGTACAATATTTCCCACTGAACTATAGTTGAGTAAGAATAAAGTAGCACAAAATGGAAATACTCAAGTAAAGTACAAGTACCTTAAAATCATACTTAAGTATAGTACTTAAGTATTTACCTTGGTATATTCTGCCACTGGTCACATAGACATTTTACCATAAAATTCAGTGATGACTGTTTGACTTGGTGAAATCTATTTAAAATATTCTCATTGCTCACTATACAATATTTTGTTCCACTTGTCGCTGATTGTTTTTTACAGAAGAACATCTCAGTTGAGACGTGGCCTGAGATTGGCTATTTTTGCAAAAAAATGTCTACCTCACTTTAGGCCAATTGCTGAAATGACACGTGTGTCTGATATATGACAGACCAGAATAACATGTTTGTGCAACCAGCCACGCGCAGTTTTGAGACCAGTGGCTCCGTCAGTGGCAATATGTTGTGAAATTAGATTTTAAAATAATCATATAAACAAATGAAGGTTTTATAAGGGGTCAAACCAGAAGCAATGACTCTATATAAACAAAAAGCCTTTTAGTCTTCAATAGGTTAGTGAGTACACAGAGTGGCATTTTGATAAAATCCCACATCACCAGGATGTGAGATATTGTATAAGCCACATTAAGGCTATACAGTGCCAGTGGGAGTGGACAATGGTGCTTTTACAACATGAAATGAAAAGGCCAAATTTGTCTTCATATAATTCACAGCTCTAGACCGTCTGAGTACAGAGTTACATAATACTGTACCTGCTGGAAAGTGGGGTGAGGGCTATGGAGCTCATATTTAAAACCTCCTGTGATTTCATTTATTGCACCAAGATGTATTAAACTTATATAAAAGAGCAGACGGTGACATTGTACTGATACAGAAATATTTTTTTTCCGGAGGTACACGAAGGGCACGGAAAATATTATGTTTGGTTAAGGCACTGGCAGCCACTGATGCATTGCTATCATTGTAATTTGCACATTTCACCACCAGGAGGTTCAGTGGCTTCTCAGTTCTGAGACAAAACCTGCATGAAGCCTTCACTCAAAATGTAATAAGCTGCCCACACTGTCCAACACCTGTAACCATTAATGCACTATATATCTGCTAAGTAAAGTGAAACCCCCAGTTTTCATAAATTAGGCTCAGTTTATTACACTCACTGTAGCTCAAAAAGACACATTTGTTATAAAAGACAAATTAATATTCAAATTGCAAATGTATGCGTGTGAGTCAAGGCTTTCAGGGCCTTTGATGGTCCTGAGCAAAAGATTCTGCATCCTACATGCTCTGTGCACACCATTGCCATCCTTAAATATCAGAGAGGCACAGAGCTGGAATAATTCACATCTCTGTTATTATAACAACTGAATCAAATCCAAGTTTATCTACGGGTACCAATAAAGTAACCTGAACCTGAACCTGAAAATATCCAGACAAACAAACAAATGGGACTGTAAACAGTTAATTGGAAGTAAAGTGGATGTAGATTGTCTGAAGAAATATATGCCATCTCCTTTGAATAAAGTGTACTTTAGTCAAAAATATATTACAATTAACAAATGTCATATTACTATATTAATTCATACATATATTTATATATAATTTATTCATTTTGATTGGCTGTTTTTTCATGCATCAATAGCCTACCTGTTCCTATGCTTAACCCTAAGATCTTGAATAACTAATACAAAGAGACAGACTAAAAGCTCCCAACATGTTTTTTTCACATTATGCTATGTATTTATTAGTTATAGCCAAAATATATATTATTCCTCGGATAAAATAGGCCTATAAGACATCAGCCATTATGCAGCCTAGGGAGAAGTCCTGAACCTCCCACTGAGACTGCAACTTTTGATATAATCGGAAAGAGTGTTGTGGAAGTGGAATGGACACTAATTATAGGAATGTGCAACGTTTGTGGAAGAGGAGTCCCCTTTTACCAAACGGTGATACCGCTGTGAGCCCTATGCAGCCACCGCTAGTGCTACCCGGAAATATTACAAGGGCCGGAAAGGACCGATGTTAAGGGAGCACACGTCACTCACTTTTACCCAAAAATATTATCACCGACCATCCAAATTTTCTCGGCCGTTGAAATCTTTAGTGAAAGCTCCCTGTCGACGCAAACGGTCCTTATCAAATGGCAAGGAGGCGCCTGCGGTATCCGTCGGCGTTGATTTCTTGTGGAAACCGTGTAAGTGTTCACGCAGCTCAGCATCAGTGAAAATGGCTCTGGCTAACGACTGGAAAACAGCACGCAGAAATGGAAGCGGACGATAGCTAGCTAGGCAGTTAGAAGAAGGCGTGACAGGCCTCATCCATCTGCAACTGGATGCGTAGGTAAACATTTGTCGAATATATGTTACGCATTATGTATATGCTAACGCCAGCATCGTAATGTTAACTAACGGCAGTGGGCATATTTTTAATAATGTGGGTTGGAAAGATGGCTAACGTTAGCTACAGCGGTTATGTGGTTTTCTAGAGCTTCGCGTGTGGGACCAAATGGCTAAGCACGCCAAGCCAGTGTAAAATATGATGCTAAGGAGAACCGTGAAGTTTTGCATGCAAGCGCGTCCAATGTTTTCCTTTTTTTCCTCCAAATGTGAGCCAATACTATTACAGGATGCCTCCTCGAGTGCATCCGTTATACTTGCGCCTGTAAGACACTGCTAATGTTTACATTGTGCAGCGGGTGTGATACTGATGTTAATTTGAGCATCTCTACCCTTCTTCACAGGATTGGTGATTTTCATTAAAATGAGAGGCGGTGAAATATGCGATAGATTATCTCCCTCGTCTGCCAGGGGAGCTCACTCTCCACTAGGTTCATCGCTTCGATTAGAGGAAACGGTAAGTTATTACGAGGTGAGCAAAACGAAATTCAAAGTGAGTGATTTTACCGTAGCCAGTGCACGTTCAGGCTTTTCAGAAGTACAATAATGGGACATTTTAATGCAAACGACAACTTACCTTTATGTAGTTTAAGACTAATGCACAACGCAACAGTTAAATTCTCTATTCTCCCTATTTTGGCAGTGAGAAGTGGATTTAAGTGGATTCATGTAATTAAATTGTAAAGGTTCGTCATATTGTTGATAGTTGGGGTTAGATTAGATATAATCCAACTTTAATGTCACTGCACATAGTGAGTACAGGTATAACAAAAACAGTTTAGTGCCATAGATATGAATACATATAATTCAATGTACATGATGAATTATGACTACCGGTATTACAGAGAATGTGCAATGTGAATGGCTGTTACTTGATATCTACAGGCCAGTCATCCTCTTGACCTACCCAAAGGTACTACACAGCACCTGATACTGTGTAATTACCCCCACTTGGCCTACTCAGGTGATTGACCACTACTAATATTACTTTGTGGACATTTATGAAAAGACAATCCCACATAGAGTATTTTTACATTATGGGAAGAATGAAACTGACGATTGTTTAATGTACTGAATATTTGTATACCTTTGTGACTATCTAGTAATAAACAAACTTAAACTGAAACGAAAAACATCAATGGCGAAAGTATGCTGAGGTATGGGGCTAGAAATAGATTTCTGTTAGCACAAAATGTAGACGGGAAAAACTATCAACTTCCTTGTGGCAATAAGTAAAGTCATGATTTGCAGCATTGCATTCTCCATCTATGCACTGTGACAGCATAGATGGTAAAATGTAGCAGGGATGCCACCAGTGTAAGTAGTGTGGGTAGAATACAAATAATCAGTTATGTGCACACACCTGCATTTAACCAAAGTGAGGCATCTGCTGTCTAATGTGGGTTTTAATGCAACACTGCTACACCTCTATGTGTTATGTCTGTACATCTTCCTCAATAAACATTTCATACTTGCAGAGATAGCCACGTATACTGTATTTTTACTGTACAGAATACAGTATGAGATATTGGTAAGTCAGTGTGTAATATTGTCATAAATTGGGTCACTATGCCAAAAGTAGCTTTGTGGTGGGTCTCCTTTCACCACTAATTTACCTTAATGAACAGCTATATGCGTAGGCGGTAAGCATGTTGAAAGTAACTTTTGCCTCCTTAGTAAAGATGAACCTAATGATATAACGAATTGGCATTCATGCAACAATTCTGGTTGTGCTGCAATCCAGCAGAACCACATCATGGTAAGTTATTACAAAACAAAAAAGATGTTTACTAACATGTTAAAGTGGCTTATAAATTAAATAGTCTAGATGTGTATTTCTTCACCTCACATAAACAGAAACTGTAACCGGGCATTGAATTGTATATTGGTCACATTTCTCACTTAAACTGAGGGGCTAATTGGCTCACAATAATATAACCTTTGGTAGGTAAATTGCAGCATGAATAAGAAACTACTGATAACTAAAACTTAACATAACAATTACTAATTTGTGGTATCAAATCTTATATATATATATATATATATAGGAAATATATACATAGGAAATATATACATATATAGGAAACAGGGCAAATTAAAATCTAACGTCAAAGTATTCTACTAAACTTGATGTCATTATAGTCTTTCCAGTCAAGTATTTTGATTGGCAATTACAGAACTGAATTAATGTCAGCCATTGAGATCAATCTCTGTGTTTTGTAATGGTACAGTGCAGATATAGGTTTCTATAGATTCGCCTTAATGGATGGGGTATTGTGTTATAGGTTAAAGGCCTATTAACAAGGGACAGTAAGTTACAATTGATTAAAAGTTATAGTCCTGTTCCTCTCTATGACTTTCATCTCTTTGTGAATTGTGTTTTTTCAGCTGTAGGAACGTCTTGCCTGAACACGGATGCGGAATCTTGCTTAGATGAAGGATAATGTCAACGCTATAACTCTCAAGGGAAACAAGAAGTCATTTGAACTGCTTCTCAATAAAAACTATTCTAAGCAATTTTGAAAATTAGGTGGAACTCATCTACCTGTCTAAAAGACACTTTTACCCTTTGATCATAAACCCATCTTCCCGGCCACCCCACTCATTTGGAAGTAGAGTGTGGGCAGTGGATATTCAACAGGGAATAGCAGCACCAGAAGTAAACTATCTGGAGAGACGAACTTTAGATTTAAGACATTCAAGTAGTGCTGGAATAAATAGTAGCATAACCTCACCCTTAGGGTAAAGTTTGTCTTTCACCAGTCAGTGGTGGAATCACTGTTGCCACTCCTAGTCCTGGAGGTTGGGCCCCTGCACCCCCATGTGCCAGTGAGTGGGAAATGTTCCAATTTGGAAAATACAATCTGGACATTATAGAGATGTTAAGTGGGCACCAGGCCCACCAGTTTAAAGGCCTTGGTTTAGATCGACAACTACAGCATCAACAGCAAGTTCAACTTCACCAGCATCAACTCCAGCAGCAGCAGCAGCAGCAGCAGGCTGAATCTTCTGGAGCTCTTCTGTCTGGACTTGGCTTGGGACCCCTGCAGGGGTCAAGAGGTAACGCCTTTTCTGATTCTGCCTCCATTTTTGCCAAGATGAGTGCCCCTCCTCCCCCACCTTTACAACAACAGCCTTCCTCATCTCAGAGCTCTCGTTCAAAGTCAAGCAAGATGAGCAGCAGCAGCTCAAGCCATTCATCAGGCTACCCACAGTTCCTGCGCTCTTTCCACCCGTCTGAGGCAGCACTAGCACAGGAGCAGTTACACCCAGGTGTAGGCCGCTTTGAGCACTTTGCTGGGGGAAGTAGCAGTAGTGGGAGTGCTGGGGGGTTAGGAGGATTAGTAACATCAGCACCTCCGCCCCCTCCTCCTCTGCACCCCGGCCTCTCTGTTCCTCAAGTAACATCTGGTCCCTCCTCTTCCTCTCCTTCCCCTTCAACATCTGTGGCCACCTCTAATAACCCTTCAAGCAGCAGTGCAGTCAGCTCATTGGGACACCAGTTGGTTGGGGCCCAGTCTGATGCACGAAGCCTTCACCAACAATTTAGTTGCATGTTAGCTGCTAATCAGTATTTCCTTTCTGGGGTGCCTGCTAATACTAGTTTAGAGCAATTTCTTGTTCAACAGGGAACGCATAACCACTTAGGGATTGGTTTAAGTCAGACAGGCGGGGAGCCTAGTACTAGCCTTGCTCCGCCTCCTGCTTTGCATTCTTCTCACTCACATGGCCACTCCACTCCCCAGTCACAGCAGGGTCCACAGCAGCCACCCCAGCAGCAACAGCTTCCACCTCACACCCTTTCTCATCCTCACTCTCATTCCCATCACCACCCGCTCCACCCAGGCTCTCAGCCCTCATCACTGGGTGGCTTTGACTTCCAGGGCATCCCTGTACTCTCATCAAATCAGATAGCTTCTCTGATGCAGCAGGAAGCAGGTTTGCCACTCCCCTTGCCACTTCATTTATCTTTATCAAAGGATGATGGTAAAGGGGAAAGCAGTGGAGGTGGAAGTAGTAGTAGCGGTGGCAGTAGCAGTAGGAGGAAGAAAGCTATGGCTGGCTATTTGCCACAGAGAAAATCTGATAGCAATAGTAATAGCAGCAGCGGCCATGGCCACGGTAGCCACAGTGGTAATCCCACCACTAGTAGTAATGGTGGAGGGCTTAGTCATGGTCAACCCCCAGCTTTAATTGGGAGTGGGGTTGGTATGTCAAATATGGGTGGATCCCTTCTTGCCTCATCATCTTCATCCTCATCAGTAGTTTCTTCCTCCTCCTCCTCTGCTCCCTCCTCCACTGCTGCCTCAGTACTAGTTACTAATGATTCTCACCTCTCTAAATCTGATAACCAGAGCTCAATGCAAGCCAACAACACAGAGTCTGATTCAGAGCCTGTTTATAGCTGTGGAGAGTGTGGCAAAAGCTTCCCCCACCTTTCAAGCCTTCGCAGGCATATGCGCATGCATGAGCCAACCACAGCAGGTACTAGCAATTCTTCCACTACTGGCCCAAACCCCATTCACATTAAAACACAGTCTGACCCAAGCCTTCCCCATTCGACCCAGGAAACTCCCCAACCCTCAACCAATTCTTGTCCTAGCCCAGACAAAATATTTCATTGCTCTGATTGTGGCAAAGGCTTTAAGAAAAAAGGGCACCTCCTGCAACATGGTGTTATACACTCAACAGCCCGCCCATATGGCTGCTCCACCTGCTCTCGGGCTTTTAATCGTAGAGAGTCACTGACACGCCATGAGAAGATACATGAGGAAAAGCCATTCCGATGTCCCGCCTGTGGTCGTGCCTTCCGTGAGAGCACCTCTCTACTCAACCATGCTGCCTCAGGCACCTGCGGCAAGCCAGGTAGGGGACCCAAACAAAGGGGCAGCAAGACAGGATCTGATGGTGAGGACAGAGTCGGGGGAGGGTGTGGAGGAGGTAACGGAGGTAACGGAGGAGGGGGAACTTATCAGAGCAATAGAGGGGTTATTTATGGGAAAACTGAGGAAGAAGATGGTGTAATCATTGTGGGGGAAGGAGAACCAAAATCAGGTTTAGGATGTGATGGTCTGTTTCAGTCTGGAAGGGGAGGGAATTCAAATGACAGGGACAGAACAGATGCTAAATACCCCACTGACTACTCTCGGAATCGTTACACAGGCTACCATGATGACCATCGTTCTCAAGGTAATCCATCTCCATGCTACTCTGGTGCCTCCCCCTGTGGAAGTGGGATGGCGGGCCCAGCTCTGAGAAAGGCACCCTTGGCTCCAACACTGCATCCACACTCACAGAGCCACAACCAGCATCACCATCCGCAGCAACAGCCCCACCTGCCCCTTTCTTCTCTACTGGATGACTCAGAGGATGATGTCACTAGCTCTGTCAATAATGCAATATCTGCTATAACAGCAGCTAGTAACAGTGGAAATAGAGGGGATGATAGGGGAGACATCATAGGAGGTCTACTAGGTGGTCTTGGTTTAGGTCCTCTGGGCTCACCTTCATCAACATCTAATATGGATAAGAATTTCAGAGGTGGTGGGAGCCAGGAGGCTATGAGCAGCAACCCACAGAATCCTACTGCCAAACCAAAACGGCCCCGCAAACCCAGAGCTAAGAAAGATCCTGCAGCTGGTGGACAGCCCCCCAAACGTAGGCAATACACCCCCAGAATGGGGCCCAGTGGCCTCCCACGCACTCACCTCTGCAGCGTCTGTGGTAAGGGATTTGCACGTCGTGAGACCCTACGCAGGCATGACCGCATCCATACTGGAGAGAAGCCCCATCACTGCACTGTTTGTGGAAAGTATTTTAGAGAGGCATTTCACCTCAGCAAGCATCAAACGGTTCACTCTGGGGCGAAGAATTACAAATGCAGCATCTGTGGGAAAGAGTTTGGTTACTCCCAGAGCCTCCGGAGGCACAGCAAACTCCACCAAAAAGGGGAGCTGGAAGAGGTGCCCACAACACCAGCTGTGGAAAACATTAACAGCTTTAACTCAAACCCTCAATGTAGCGTGGCCCAGGACAGGAGCCAGAACCAAGCACCAAGCACCTCCTATTACTCCTACCCTCAAGACGTCAAGCCTCAAGACACCAATCCGCAGCAACAGCCTCCACCCCCACCCCACCCACAGCCCCCACCTCGACTCTACACCTGTGCTATATGTTGGAAGTCGTTCCGCCACCACTTTCATCTGACCGCCCATCACCAGACCGTTCATGAAGGTGGGGGTGAAAAGCTCTTCTGCTGCGAGGTATGTGGGAAAGCATTTGCTTACGCTAACAGCCTCACTCGACATAGGCAATCGCAGCATGGGATGACCCGCACTGAACCGCCTAACCCGCAAGAGGGCGGCAGTGGGTCAGGAGACAACAGAGGTCAGAGTGATGTTAATCAGTCAACCTCAGAGAGTGAGGCTGCCACCAATGCCCTGCTACAGATGGCTCCTTCCACAGAAGGCCATGGAGGGCAGAGTCTTAGTGTTGTCACTCATAGCCACCCACAGCCACCCCCGCAACCACCAGCTGGTTACTCTCCCCTCTTTTATGATGCTGCACCCCAATCTTCAGCCTCTAATGCTCCATCTTACTCGCAGCCTCTGCCTCCAAACTCTACAATCATGGCCCCCCAGCACCCGCATTCCCCAGCCGGGGTTAAAGGAGAGCACATATACCCAGCTGGATCCCGTAGCCGTACACTCCACACCACAGCCCCGTTCCAGCCCCTCACGGAACTGCCCTCCACTGAACATCATCATCTGCATCAACATCATCATATCTCCCACCATCATCTTCATCATCAGTCAGGTACCCAGTCCCACCAACACCTTGACTGCAGCATCCAGTTATCACACGATGAAATGAGACGACAGAAGAAGAAAAAAAAAAAGTCCAACAGGAGGGAAAATAAATGGGAATCCCAAGATTTAGTCAGATTCGATGCAAGCAAAAAGAAGAGAAAGATAAGTTGTACAATAAGAGGGCAGTTGAATAAAAAACAAGGCTCTCTTCGTTTGACAATTAGGCGAGGAGAAGGATCAGGGGGTGGTGGGTATAAGCTTGTCAACACTGGGGGAATGAAGGTGCAGATCCTTTCATCTCTCAAAGTCCCTGTGAAACGCTTTGGCTGCCCTATATGCCCCAATTCTGTGTTTTCCCGTAAAGCGGGACTGCTAGTCCACAAGGCAGTTAAACACCCACAAAAAGCCTCGACCACTCAGGAGCGACTCAGGTGCAGTGTTTGTGGGAAGCAGTCTCACAGGCCTTTGGCAGCCTTCATCCATCGAGCCTCCCATCGTGCCAGAGGGACTTTCTCCTGCCGACGCTGCTCCACTCGCTTCTGGAATGCTACACTGCTCTACAGACACAAGGTGTCCTGCCGCCGCAGGTCTAAAGGATTGCAGCGAGGAGATGCTAACAGGTTGAAGCTTTCAAAGAGACCAGGAGAGAGACAGGCCCAAGAGGGTCAGGAGGAGATACCATACCTACAAGGACAATACAGATACTGAGCATCCTGGTATCTGAAACAAGTGGCATACCAGAGGGATATTTCAGTTGTGAAATGGGAAGGTGAGAAAAAAAGGGACTTGAAAAGGCAAATGCTGCCTTTTAGCAACATTTTACTCTCGTCTCTGTTGACATCTACTCTGCTGACTATTAGAATGAGTGTGTTAACAACTACTGTAGAGCATCCTATAAAATATCACCAGAAATTCTTCCAGATCATATTGGAAGGTGTTTTCAAAGACGTGACTGTTTTCATAGGTTCATTAACCCCTTAAGTGCATTGACACTATGCTTGGCTGACACTGTGCAGTTACTAGACAAGTTTAGGTGTAATGACCTGCTAATGTATCTCTCTCCCCCATAACTAGACTCCCTGCTAAACCTCATGCTGTATGATAAACGTCTCTGCTGTGTACTTTGTCTTGTTGTTGTTCACTTAGAGGCTCTGAGGATTTTTTTTTTTTTTTAAATGTAAAGTGCATATATTAGGAGTAGGGACATGAGGACAAAGAACTTTTGTTGATAGTTTGTCAGTGCATGTTTGTTCTCTGGTCAAGTTTTTTGCTGAGGTTGTGAAATAACTCCTACAGTATGTGATGGTTTATTCAGTATATCCCCAGAAGTTTGTAGTGGTAAACTTGATTTGAAAGTTGCTCTATATTCCCTAGTGATTGAATCACATATAGATAAATTGTCAAGGTTGCTGGTAATTAGCATTTCAAGGATTCCTCTCCTGCCAAAATGTACGAAACTTCCAAAAAGCCTTGCTTAGTATGTTCACTTTCCTTCATTTATTTGAGATATTCCTACAGTAGCTTTTATACCAAGAGATTGAAAATAGGTTAAACAAGTGGACTGTAACACATGTTTATCTCATGTTATTTGTATGCTCTTTTTAGCAGTGATTATTTCTACAGTACTTCACGGTGTGTTAAAGACAAGGACCTATCATAATAGAAACAAATGTAATATTCCATGTATTTATGTGTGTAACCCAATCAGTCTTCATGCCAATCTTATACTTAACCCCTTTTACTTTTTGCTGATTTGCAATCATATTCTTACTGTCAAGCCTTGTTTTTGTTTTTTTTCTTCTAAAGAAAAATACGTTTTAAGTACATCATGTCACTTTATTCACATGAAATGTTCATACCCCTGTCAAGCCTTGCTTTTTTTCTTCTGAAGAAAAATGATAGTTTTAGTAGATTTATATCACATTATTTACTGAGAAGTCAGTAGTTGATTATATTTCAGCAATTAATAAACCTTAAGTGTAATCATTTGTTTTCCTTTTATTTCTCATTCAAAGTTACCCACTGCAATATCCAGAAGATGGTTCAAACTGGTGGTCATGAGTATGTTGTAACAGTAACCAAAGTCAGTATTAAAGTTTTACAATTATATTTAGCTTTATGTCCTATGTGAATTTCATATCACTCTGGATGAAATGTTTTTTGGGATGCATCAGAATCCCCTTTTATTGGCCAAGTGTGTGTGTACACACACATGGAATTTGGTTTTTGCATCACTCAATCTACACAGAAATAGACAACAGCTAGGAACAAGACTGCAAAGCTGGACAAATAAAAGGTAAAGACTAGACAAGAATACCATGTACAGACAAGTAGCAAGGTGAAAACATAGGTGTATATATACATTATTATATAAATAAAGCACAGATGTTGAACAGTAACTAAAATAAAACCTTTATATGGAAGTCAAGTGTTCTGTAAGCTGTAAACTATACATATAGTGCAGAAAAAATAAATACTGAATGGATATACATGGACTGGATGATTATGTACAGTATGTGCATGCATACATGTCATACAGTGTGTAGGATTTGTACATAATATAAGATTGGTTTGTTACAAAACTAAAATGATATTCTATAATGGGAGCAGTGGATGTGTTGGTATTATTGATGGTGTATGACTGATTTAACTGTTCATCAGAATAACGGCCTTTAGGAACAAACTGTTGTTGAGGCGAGTTAAACTTCTTGAGCTGGCACAAGAAGTGCATCCTCTACTGGGCCTTGTTCTCATGGTGTGTATGTTGGATGTTCACTTTAGGTCCTAGGAGATGGTGGATTCCACAGCAGACAGTACTGTTCACTGTGATATACCAATACATTTCATTAAAGTTCTTAGGCTTGCCATTGTGATTGGCCAGATTACTTTAGCGTAATTAAAATTTACAGTATATTATCACTTTACTTGAAATAAATGGCTGTGTAAAACTTCTCACTCCTAGCTCCACAAGATGGCAGTAAGCAACTCATTTATACTGTACTGTACTCTTGGCCTGGTGTGTATGAGTGTGGCAGTCACATGAATTTTTGCACTGATAGGGGGTGGACTGGAGAGGCTGCGTGCTGTGTGAATTATGTGCCTGCCTGCTGTTTACTACAAGATTAATGTCACAAATTATCACATCGTAATCTCACTGATTAATGAATGTGGTTTAAGGGTGAAATTAAATCCATGTAATTTTGCATTTGTGTGAACTATAGAAAATTAGATCATTTGTTACTGTAGCCCTGTGTGTGATTCCAAATCAATGATTTCACCACAGAATAAAACCAAAAACAGTAAAGTCTTAGATAATTCAATGAGTGACACCAACCACAATGTTGTGATTTACTTGCAGTTAGACCTTGACGTGATAAGAGTTAATAGTATATGTTAAAATTACTTTGAAGTCACAAGGGAATGTGTTTGCATTCAGATCATTGATAACAATCTATTTGTCTTGCTTTCATACATAAAATATGATGATTCATGCCCACTGTTATTTTAGGTGGGGTCCCAGGTGGTTATGATCTGAGGGGCCCACAGCTGGACCAAACTTCCAGTTGGATAGTTTTATTTAAAAGAAAAACAGAGGGGGTCTTAGGACTGTGTTAACTGAAGGGGCCCAGAACCCCTACACACAGTTGTCGGCACTATTGCATTTGGTATTCACATTTAGTGCACAATATTCATATGGACTCAGTGGATTAGGAGCTGAAGGGTTACTAAAGTCTGTCAGCTATTTGCTTGTCAATCTCTACATGTCCAACTCTGGGAAAAAAAAACAAAGAGGTGAACTCCAGTGGCGCGCTATGGTTTGCATGTGCTCTCCCTGCAACTGTACAGTAGACTAGACTGCCCTCGCGCTTTTTGTGTTTCGAACTGGTCTCACGCGGCAGTGGCATACTCTGGGGGGAATCCGAGCGGGCGGGTTTATTCGACCTATTTCTGTCCAATAGGCGCTCGTCGTGGGCGGAGCGACGAATCTCCAAAGCCAATTGGAGTCAGAGCTGCGAGCGGACAGGCATCGTCTCCGCGTGCCTCATACACGTGAGCTGCAACAGCTATTGTACGCCGGGAGGCAACGTGCTGAAGCGTTCCTCTCGCCTGAAAAAACGGCACAGTCACGTTTTCTTTGGATTACAAGGGAACTGGAAAAGCCATGCTGCACTAGCCTACCTGATAATTACAGAAAGCCCAAACTATGGTTTAATAGAGATGTGCAAAGGTTTGAGCCGGTAATCCTGACCATACATAAATTAGTTATTTCTGATATCAAGGTCTACTAGTGTAAAGACAGTTCACTCTGTGTCATCATACTAAATCTGACACTTATTTATATCGTGATTGCTGCAGCATGAACGACCCAGTAGAAGTCACTGTGTTTGTACCCGCCAGACAAAACAAACAGCCTGCTGTCCTCTAGGTGTGGCACGAGGGTAGGTGTGTCTCTTCTTGAGAGATCTGTTAAAGCCGGGCCTCGAGCCTCATCGCTTGTTCCGCGAGGTGTGACGTCACGTGAACTGCCCGTGTCCGTTCCAGCTGAGAGCGAGAGAGAGAGAGAGGACGATCGGACGTCGCGCGGCCCAAACACAGACCGAAGCCCGTGCGCCCGTGACTGGATCCACCGGATGCAAAAGAAAGTACAGACAGAGACATAGGAAACAACCCCGTCCTTTCCCCGACGGACAGCAGAGCGCGACAGCAGAGGAGAGAAACACCAATACAACTTGTCATCTGACCAATACAGTCACTGATCTCGTCGCTGTGTGTGTGTGTGTGTGTGTGTGTATATGTGTGTGTTTTCTTGTACACACTCTGTTTCCCTTCGGTTGTTTTGTTTTGACGGAGGTCTGCTTTGCAACTATTTTGGGATCTTCTTTTTTATTGCCGGATATTATTGCGGGATATTATTCTACAAGTTTTAATTGTAACATTCTCCTGTCCGTGCGGTGTGCATGGTTCGTTGACATTTTGACGCCTTTGCATTTTTTATTATGGGCAGTATTCTTACTCAGATCTGACTATCCCTCCCACACTGGTCCTCTGAGAATAACAGCTTGAACTACTGAAGATTTTTTAACACCATTCAACTGCAATGGAATATTTCGATGAAAATAATTCTGCAAGGACATAAGGAACTCTGCACAACCTAAAGTGAAAGGTAACTAAACTAAACTTAAGTTTCTTAAAGTATAATTAATTTGCGTCATTAACTTGTAATTACATTGCAATGGCTGCTTCTGCATGGACACTTACAAAACTATCTCTCTTTTTCTAACCCCCCACCCCCACACCTCCCTCCTGCACACACACACACACACACACACACACACACACACACACACACACACACACACACACACACACACACACACACACACACACACACACACATCCAGTGATCCAGCATACTTGTCCTATTGGTAGGCTCTTCGGTCAGTTTACCACGCCCCTTCAAGTGCCCCCAGTATCTTTCTACGACCCCATCTGGCCCAGGATGTCCAGGCAGCTCTCTCAGCTTCCGAACCCCGACCTCCCAGCTGGTGCAAGCCCACAGTTTGGAAGTTGTACCCAGCCTGCAGGCTCCCTCACAGGGGGGCAGCTCACAGGTCTTAAATCCCTCCTGCAGCACCCCATAAAGGGAGACCAACGTTTAAAAGCATGTGATACAAAAGGTGAGAAACTCTCATTTGATGAATTAATACTATGTGACAGTGTTGTTTGTGTTGAATGTAGGCTACAGCACAATCACCTGCCAGTCTGTCTTCAATATGTGCAATGAATAAACCATACCCCTCCCATTGATGCGGTTATTATAATATACAAATATGTAACATTTATATATAACAAACATTACATTTGTCTTATTTTATGGCACAAAAGTCTGATGCACCATCACACACATTCACGATGAATCGTCCATGACCCTGACGAGTATTCACCTGGATTATAATCCCTGCAGCAACTTCAAATTAGGATCCAGATTACAATGAGCTGTGACACGTTTGGGTTTAGCTGTAATGCTGCGCAGTTTCAAAAACGTGCCTTCCAACTATTGTGAGATTTGTTCAGAAGCTTATGTATATGTTATGACAACAAATTGGTTTCAGCTCTTGCTTAATGCTGCAATTCAGCTACCATCTGGTCCATCTGTGAGTGTGTATTTGTGTGTGTGTGTGTGTGTGTGTGTGTGTGTGTGTGTGTGTGTGTGTGTGTGTGTGTGTGCGTGTGAGAGACGTAGCATAAAAGAGAGATTTTGCAGAAGTACATCTCATGGATACACCTGCCACCCCACATGGAGAGTTGATGTTAGCATCCACAGACTAAAATACCTCAAGATAACCTTTTGGTGATTTCTTGTGTACTGAAATTTAGTCTTCATCATCTTCATTCTGTACTAATAATGATTCTGCTCTCTTATCTCTGGTAGACAAAGAGAGGCTAGATGTTGATGAGGACTCCATGGGAGTGTGCCCCATTAGGAATGGCAGTGGAATAGGCAACAGTAATAGCAGTAATGGCTGTGGAGGAGGTGGTGGAGGTGGAGTTGGAGGAGGAAATTTCAGCCAGTTCTTGGCGCCCCTCTTGTGGGATCGCACCCTTCCTGCAGATGGGGGCCTCTTCCAGCTTCAGTACATGGACTTGGAGGAATTTCTGGTTGAAAATGGAATGGGCAACATGCATAACAACAACAGCTCCAGTTCAGCCCAGATCCCCTCACAGAGCTCCCCGTCAGCTGTGCCCAATCAGAGCTCCCAGTGCCTACCGCCCTCATCCCCACCTTGCTCTTCGTCTTCATCACCTTCTTCCTCTTCTTCCCCGTCGCTCATTGGTTTGGAGGTGGCTCAGCCGCAGAGCCTTGGAGGAGGAAATGACTGTTTGCATGGTGAGTTCACTTAGATGGACCATTATGTTTCTTAGCTGAATAGATGGATAGTTGAACCAGAGAATAAAACAAATTGACAAAAGGACAGTTCATTCTTCAAGGTTTGTCCATATCAGCTCAAAAACACCAATGTCATGGAAGAGGGCTCTGCAGAGTTGACAAGCTGAAAGAGACAACTTGTCTCCTGCTTACTGATATGAGGCTAGTAGACCCTACAATTCACTAATGGCTGAGATGTAATCAAGGTTATATGGTGTACTTCTAATGTTCCCACAGGCTTGTGATTCAGCATTTTAACTCTCCTTTGAGTTTATAACAAAGACCATGGTGACTGAGCATTTTTCTGTCCCCTGGGGTCAAACTGAAGGCAGGGGATACAGTCACATGGCTCTGCACACAAAGTCAACTTGAAAGAGAAAACACAGTTTAGAAATGGCTGCTTAACATTATCATAGCAAGGTGCAGGGTTTAAAGTTGGGCACTTGAGCTATTTGATGAGTCAACCTCATAGCATTGACAAGGAGGTTTGCTTTAGTTTGGCATGTGATCTATGTACTGCAGTGTGCAACACAGTCAGCATTCAGTCCCAGCCTGTTATTAATGTGCAGCAGGGTCAAAACGGTAAAAAGAGAGAGAGAGAGAGAGAGAGAGAGAGAGAGAGAGAGAGAGAAAGAGAAGTGTGTGGAGTGTTTGCGGTTGCGTGTCTTTAAATCTCTTCACACGCCACAGCCATGTGTGGAGTCAGTACACGTGCTGAGGCTGAGAATACTGGAGTGAGAGAACTAGAGGCAGGGCCTGTAGACATGTAGGAGGAGCCCACAGGAGGAGGGACATGCAGAGCAACAGGAAGAGTTTCCCTGTGCTGCTACTGCTGGACTTCAAATGGGAACATTTGATCACAGACGGATGACATTAAGTACTCTGATATCCAGAATTTGACAATGTATGGGATGTTGACGTGGGACATTTAAGTGACAAAGTGCATGGTCGTAGACTCTGATAATGCATTACATTGCATGATAAAGCCCCATGCATTTGGATTGCAATCCCTTTATATAAAACCTTACAAGAAATTGAGATTCTAATTACAAAACATATTAAATAGCAAATCATAATCATTGGTTATCATTGGTTAGTCTAAAAGTGTCTAAAAGTGAATATATATATCGTATATATTATTATGTGGCTGAGATGGCTTTGCTAAAGTTGAGTGAATAATTCTCATCAACTCTCCCAAGGCTTGAAATTTGATAATCTGTGTTGTAATCTGCCGTAATATAAAGGTGCTGAACAAACAGCTGCTTCATGAATATTAAACGGAACACCTAACAACCTATGATTATATTAGTTACCTAAGCAGGAGTTGGCCTACTGTTTGCCTTCACAATGGCCTCAGGCCTTCAGTTTCTGGAATGCTGTGGAACAAGCGCTGAAATGTGCGCAGTCACATATTGGAATATTTCTTAAAAAAGTGAAAGACTCCTGTTCTCTCAGGGTTGAAATACGTGGACGGAAATGCGCCAAATCAACTTTGTAAGGCTGTGTTCCAGAGCTTCCCAAAAAGCAGGGAGAGGCAACCATGTACCACAGGAGGGCAGAGGGTTTGCAGGTTTTTGTTCCAACAAAACGCTACACCAGGTGGTTGCACTGACTAGTTCCTGCTGTCGGGTTGAAGCAGCATAAATCATCAAAATCTTCTGGTTTAGTCATACACAGAGGAAAACGTGCATATTTTCTGGCCTCAGTGGCACTTGGTTGCCTACAGTATCCAAACCTAAAGATTCAGTATTTGTTTAGACCCGTGGATTATGTATTATGGGACATGCTTGACCTCATCTTGGTGCCTGTGAAAGCACTCTTTAATTTGTTTTGCTGTCATTGTCATTGTGGAACATCATGTGTGAACACCTTGTGTGGAAACATGCCCTCATAGTACCTGGGCATTATATAGCCACTAGTCTTGTGATAGATAGCTGCTAATATATTACAGATCACAGATAACAACAGGTGGCAACAGATAACAGGGAATGTTTTTGTTTTTCTCCAACCTACAACCTCTGTTAGTGTAGAGGTTTTTGCCCTTTACACCAGATTGTGTACTTTTTATATTGTTTTTGGACAGTGTTATTTTTCCACATAATAAGTCTGCATTGATGAACAGCTTTGGGGAATTTAAGGCATACAGGTTTTGTTTAGACCGTGTTGATGCAATTCTGTGGTCATTTGAAAGGCTGCAGTATTGTGGTGTTAAATGACTAACCTGACTCTCGTTTAGTCATACAATGTGACTGTCCCTCTTGCCCAATGAAATAATTATTTTTTTAATAGTTGAAATATAGGTTACTACATACCCCTGCAAGATATAGGAGTGTTGTGCTTTTATAGGGAAGGAAAGTCAGTTTGAGTGAGGTGCATTTGGCCTTAAAGGGAATGGGGTGAGGTATAGCCCTATACTGGCCACACTCAAAGAAACTGGTTTTGAGTTGAGAGATGGGTAGAAAGTTACATAACATATGCACTTTTAGATTTCTCTATTGGTATTTAGTTCTGGATGTTGGCTTTGGTATACAAGCAAGTGTGGTTTAGATTAACCATAGTAGCCAATATCATGCACCAATTGAATTAATAGAATGCATGTGGTTGTGGTTAAAGCACTGGTTTCCACAGGAGACTGGGACAGGAGATTCTATAGGATCCCCAGGAACATCAGGATGATAGTTACACATTTGTTTTAGCAGTAGGCTAGTACACACAATGAGATATACATAATAACCAGTTTGATTGTGGTTTTGTTATTGACAGTTTTCGGGTGTGTAATAAATCATATATATATATATATATCTCAATGGTTCTTTGATCTAATCTAGTTATCTTTATAAAATAGTTTGGTTATAGGTAAAATGATACAAGTGTATATAATGGAAAAGCCAGAGCTATTTTTGGCAGTATTTCTCACTACAACAACCTACTCCGTTATATCTGTCTACTATATGCTACAGATGATATGTATCATATTACATGGTTGTATGTATTTGCAGGGTATATTCCCAGAATATTCTCTTAAGATTACCTTGTCCATGAAAACCTTAATGTCCATGAAAGCTGTTTGAAAAACAGCCTCCGTTCTTTGGAATCAGTTAAGGAGCAAAGGAATGTTGTTTGTTGTTTATAACAGGAGGAAAGTAGCTCTCTGCTTCCACCTGGTGGCCATCATGATGTAATGCTGCATGTGTTTGTATTGCTGTCTTAGTGGACTGCTGTCATCGGCTATTTTATTGAAGTTTGAAAATTGTATCAATTTCAGGATAGATGTAGGTCAGTGAAAAGCATGTAAAACAAGTTTGTTCTTCCCTTTAATTTCAGGGAGTCAGACGAGTATGAATGATTCCTGTGAGTCGCCCTGTTCTTCCTCCTCGTCCTCCTGTCCTCCTCTGCTAACGCCCACGGACAGCGGGCCAGATGGAGCCGGGATGTTTGACATAGATTCCTCAGACATGGACATGTCCAGCCAGCCGAACTTTGACCCCAGGAGGCACTCCTTCAGTGAAGAGGAGCTCAAGCCACAGCCGATGATCAAGAAGGCCCGCAAGATCCTGGTGCCTGATGGCTTGAAGGTGAGCCCGAATTCTTTACTGCAAATTCAGAGTGGTGGTGGTTAATTTCAAGTAATTTTAGGCCATGATTTGGTCATTTGAAGGCACACATCGTAAATGAATTAATTCTAGGTTTTAAGTCAAAAGCATTAAATATCAAAGAAGCAGGATAGTAACAAACACAAGAGCAACAAAATAGAATTTACAAAGCAGAAATAACATCAACAAAACTCAGTACTGACTCTGAGGATGAAGCATGTGAAAGGAACATGTCCCACGCTCATTCATGGCCAAACACCCACATCACCAATAGGAGCTTTACAAAAGTACTTCACAGTTCTTAAGAAACAAGTCTTACCATTCATTGATTCTTTTATAGAAATAATTCAACCTAATAATACCTTAATTCTCTGATCAACCAAGGTAAACAATTTGATAGGAATTAAATTGGCAGATAAATAATTAATGTGTACTGCTTTTGTCTGCCTTGTTAGGATGAGAAGTACTGGACCAGGAGGTATAAAAACAATGAAGCAGCCAAGCGTTCTCGAGATGCTCGGCGTCTTAAGGAGAACCAAATATCCGTGCGTGCCGCCTACCTGGAGAGAGAGAACGCCGCCCTCCGTCAGGAAGTGGCCGAGATCCGGAAGGAACTGGGCCGCTGTCGCAACATCCTTAGTAAATACGAGAACCGTCTTGCTGACCAGTGATGAAGACGTGGAGCAAAGTCAGGAAGAGGAGAAATTTAAGCTGGGTTAAATTTAAGACTCTGAATTCTTGGGGTGACACGAAGGACAAAATGGGGTTCAAGAAAATGGTGATGATGATGATGATGAGGAAGATGATGATTATGATGATGAATGTATGAATGTAGGAGAAGACTTGTGTATTGAAGCTCAGGTGTCTTGTTTTGTTGAGGTGTCAGCTCTTAAAATTGAAAGATGGAGAGAATAATTTAACAGATGAAAAGTATGTGACTTTTAAGAGTTTTGTTATTGGAGAATTGTATATTTTTATAATACTTGAGAAAAATTAGACGGAGAGAAAAATTTGGAGAATAATTTTGTATATTTTCTACATAGAGATAGGGGAAAGCTATGGTAAAAATCTTTTTATTATAGATGAGTCAGGAGTTGTTTAACAGGTGGTCAGCCATCGAAGGGTATTTTTCGACTTGATTATTGTAGTCAGGATGCTGCAGCAGGGGCGAGGACGCATGTAACAATTGTAATATAGAGAGCAAAAATTATCTTATAATCGTATACTTCAACATTTTTGTGGATTTTATTCATTTTTTTCCTCTTATGTTTCTGTCACTGGGAATGGGCATGCTAGAGAGAGACAAAAGGGGAGACACCATGGAAACAGTCCAGCACTATCTTCAACATTTGTCTTGTGCGTTCTTTTTTAATAGAACAACTTCATCCTTTTTCTTTTTTTTTTAATGAACTCAAGTTCCCCACATTTTTATTTTTTTTGTACTTTGAGCTTAACTTTATGCCATTGGCCATCTTTCTCTAGCCTATGCTTTTATCTTTGACTCAATCTCCTTTTCTCTATCCCAGTTGAGTGCTTTTAATCTACTCTGGTGTCTCGTATCTCACCTAAGCTGGTGAAAGCCTGTTGTGATGCCCTGGGTAACTCTGCTCCCCCTTGGTCCTCTCTTTTGAAGTGTTGGGACATTTCTCTTCCTCTGTTTCTATATCCAACTGCGCTATTTCTGTCCGCTTGCTCTTACAGCCAATCCCCTCACAGTTATGTGCAAACTCTTCCCATAACATGTTGTCCCCGTGTCTCTCTTGTACCTCGGCGGTACATTGAGTAGTTAAATCTCAGTGTTGTAACGTATTCTGAAATAGTAATCAATCTTCCCAATAAAACGCACATTGTTACTTTACTGTATTTTATGAACACAGTTTAATTAGCATTATTATGGGGGAGAAATGTTGTATATTGGATAGGCCTATACTATTTTGTGTAATTGATGTATTCCAGGAGATGGGTTGAATACCCCCATTGAGTGGAATGGTGTTAATTTCTCAGATTTCTGGGAGAAATAAAAGCCAAAATTTCCTATGTTCATCCACAAAGCTTGTTCCTATTTAGTGCTTTTTTCAATACTGTTCCTTCCTTACTGTTTACTCCTGTTACTACTCTTTACTTTTAACTGTATCTATAAACTTCTCTTTTTTTACCCACAACAACTACACATGAGGCATGGTACACTATGTTCCTGGGGAGGGATGACTAGTAATAGAGTGTGATGTTTAATCCCCTTAACGACCATGATGAATAGTTACCATTACTGCTATTATTATTGTTATGATTATGATGATTATCCCTCTTGTTGTTGCTGTTCTATATTATTGAATTATTTTCCTTTTAGGACAAACATGATCTGTTGCACCTTGAAACATCTTTGATCTTCAGTGTTCCTCAGAAAGACTATTCAAATGGAGAAAAAAAACCTCACTCTGCAATTTGCATCCTGTCTCATACCCCTCCAGACATTACTCACTTCTACTATGGACACTACTGCCACCTTGGTTTTTTTGACCATGGATTTCACAATCGTGGCTCAATAACTTGAACATGATATTCATGCAGACTTACTTTACCTTTTGTGATGACCTTTTCTGTTCCGCAGCAGTGTACAGACTATGCACACTATCAATATGCTCCTTGTTGGTTTATTTCAGCCTTTATCACCTCAATCAGTGATTGTTTGCTCTCCCAACAGGATTTAGTCTCTAATATCCTCACAGATGTGGTTGATAAATCTTTTAGCGACTCTAATTGAACTATAACTGCCCTGCTGCATCAGTGGTGGTCCATGGTGCCCAGCCCACTCAGTGCTGGTTGTTTGGATAGAGTCGAGATTTTTCCAAAAACACCAATAAAAGATTGTTCTCATTCACTACTGCTTTGTTTTCCTCTCTTAAGCTTTGCGTGCTTGCATCTTGAATTAAAGCCCAGTTTTGATTGGGAGATTGGGCAACAGAGGTCACATTTCAAGAGGACTACTTCTTCATCATGTATGAACTTAAGTCTGATAACCAGACTTTAATATGTGGTGAAATGTCCACAGACTACTTGTTTTGATATCCTCCCTGTTTGTTCTCATTGTGTACATTCCTTTGATAGGCAACAAAAAAAATATGCATAATTTCCCAACTGAGGCAATGCTACTTCCCTTGGACATTTAAGGAGTACTTTACACATTTCTAAATTAAATGTGCTCACAAATATGATTAATCCTCCAAGCTGAGCTGAGTTAGAATACTTAATTATGAAGAGTGTAGGATTACAAAATAAGCGTGTTGGTGGCCTAGACATCAAGAATTGGATACATAGGAGAGCAAATGCTGCCTTCATGAGATCCATCAACCTCCTCTGTTTTTAGCATTTCCTGTTGTTTACTCCTGTTTGTTTATTGGGGGGTTGGGGGGGGGGGCAACAGCCATATGCCATCCCATTAATCTGCTATCTCAACAGAAATGGGTGAAAGGTCCTTGAGACTGGAATTTTCCCCAATTCTCTCCTCCTCAACGCAAACCAGATGTGTGCTCCTGGGCTGTACCGCCCCCCCCCCGCCGGCTCGCTCTCCCTTTCCCCCCTCCCGTCCTTTGTTCCCCTTTCCTTAAAAATGCTGTCTTTGTGTCCCTCCCTCATATCGTCTGAGACCTGACTTCAAGGATGGACTGTGCACTGCTGCTGCTGTCCCTGTGGGCTCTGACTGGAACGGTGTCCCTGCAGGCTCCAGGTAAGTCCTCTGAGTCCATCCATCACTCACACCTGGGGGAGCACTGAGCCCTGCGTACACAATGAACACCGCTGGACTATCACTAAATACTCTGGACTTTCCCCTGCATGCTTTGTTGCTCTGTAGCTTGTATTTTAATGCACAGATGGTTATGTAACCAGGGCTTGGGACTGCAATTAATCAGTTACACAGCTGCAGTCAATCATTAGCACTTAAATATGCAATGGACTAACTAAGGTGGGGGGGTGTGCAATATATGTGTGCAATTTGTTCAAAATTGTTATATGCTGAATTAGAAAAAAATCACTAGTCTGCATTTCACCATACAGTACATCAAATAAGTCAGTGTCTTTTAAAGTTAGTGTATGTCTGCTTTTATTTGTTTATTAATTGATGCCAGTTTTCCCACAATGTACATTTTGGTTGTACAGTGAAAGTACAGTGAAATAGGTAAACTGTTCATGGTGAATGCTCTTTCTGTGTTGGATCATCATTGACCTTTTCACACACCTCCATGATGATGATGGTGATTCTAGGACTTCCATAACTCTGGTTTCATGATATTTAGGTTTGTAATATCATAGGTGCTACATGTATAGTACACCATGTCTCCATGCTGTTCTGCGATGATCATGTATGCATTAGAGCAGCACACTTTGTGGTCACATGGCTGATACAGTAGCACACATGTTTTCATTCTAAGAAATGAAAAATGGGGATCCCTGTCTGACTTCCCCCTTCTCTTCCCCTCAAATGTTCTGGACATTGAGGGTGTGCCTTTGTTAGCAATGTTGCAATGTAAAGTAAGTGGAGAATTTTGGTTTCATGACATGTGATGGAATACATATGGAGAAGTGAGGGAAATGGGGAGGGGTTAAAGATACTAGATTACTCTCTCTAGATCTCTCTTTTCCTGTTCAAATATGAGTTGCATTTTAGACAAAGTTACTCCATTGAGAAAACACACATTAAACACTATTCACAGAAGTAAGACAACTCCCAAGAGTAGACTGATAGCTGAATGGCAAAGAGTAATAAAGCCTGCCATCTAACTACTTACTCATCTGGCAACCTGGGTGGCAAATGTTTGCCTGACCACCCACACTGAATTTACTTCCCTTCAAACAGAAAACAAAGCAGAATAGTCAAACAAAACCTCATTACGGCCCTTAGTGTTTGCTATTGTTTTTTTTTTTGTTTTTTTTTACAACGGGGCCATGAATGAAGGAGAAGCATACAAAGGGACAAACACTGTGGTGATGTGATGGTCAGTGTGGTATCACAACAGGGTCGTGTACGGAGAGACTTCTGGGACAGGAGAGGAGCAGGACGTGTCCTCGGCCCTGCAAAGCTGACAGAGACTGTGGCAACAAGCGCCAGTGTCTGTGTGACGGCCAGTGTGGTCTCAGCTGTGTGGCTCCAGGTAACTATTTGTATGCATGTACCCTCAGTTGTCACTGTGAACACTATTGTGGGCTCAGACACATTAAAAGTGTGTGTGTGTGTGTGTGTGTGTGTGTGTGTGTGTGTGTGTGTGTGTGTGCGCGTGCATGTGTTTGTGTGTGTACACAGCTGTGGCAACATACATCCGTGTGTCTTCCTGGAAAATAAAAGCCTTGGTCATGCACAAAATCTGGGCTCCAAAAGCGCCCTATGTCAGTGCTGAACACAAGCTTTTTATTATGCTTGTGCATTATAAAAGACAGCATTGTGAATCCATCCAGTCTAGTTATTCAACCTCATTAATGCCATTTTAAAATGGTTGAGAGCTGTTTCATTTGTCTTAAGCAAGAAACAATCTGGCACATTCTGAGATTCCCCCTCCTCCATCTGGATCATCTCTTTTCTCCTCAGGTCGAACTTGTCCCTGGCCTCTGCCCCCCAGTGAAAACTCAGACGTGAGCCTCCTCTCTCCCACTCACTCTTTTTCTGCCCTGCTTGAAGTGCGCTGCAAGCCAGGATTCACATTGCCCAATGGCTTGGATGCCACTATTCGCCGTTGTCAAGGTGACCGCCAGTGGAGTGGGGATGAGCCCATCTGCACAGGTGGGTTTGAGTTCAACAGAAAAATGTTCTTTCTCGCTTCATGTGAGGTTCTTTCATAACAAGGAATTCATACACAGGAAATTAACATCTGGAAGAATGTTGCTGTGGCATTTGTTACTTTCTCAGATTAAATATCGTCTTTCTTATTTAACCGAAGCAGCAGGTATACTTCATGTGTTTATGTCCATGATGGGGTTGAGGATTAAAGATAGCCTTTATTGTGATTTTGTGTTTATGCAAGACAGTCAGAGAGAGAGAGAAAGAGAGAGAAAGATAGTGAGAGAGAAAGAGACAGAGAGAGAGAGAGAGAGAGAGAGAGAGAGAGAGAGAGAGAGAGAGAGAGAGAGAGAGAGAGAGAGAGAGTTGTGTCGACTGAGACATTGCACAACTGGGATCTATTCTCCTCATCACCATAGTAACCAGAGCTTTAGTTGTTCATATTGGCTGATGGAATATTTTACTGCTGAACTGTTGATAAGTTTAAATAGGAGAGGAAAGCTTAACATGTTTGTGTGCATGAAGATCACATGGACATACATACTCTATATTAGGGTGTATTAGGTTGTTTACTCATAGACAGAATTAGAGGTGCTTCTGTTTGTTGGACTGTGTTGTTATTTAAGGGTGGACAGAATAAACTACACTAAATACAATACAGGATAAAGCCATACAACAAACCCCAAATTACAGCCTAAAAATGGAATGAAGATGAATCACAACTACTTGACTGCAGTTTGAATAAAAATCTATCATTATAAATGAATAAGCTTCACTCATGTTGTGTCTGACCTTGTGTGTTCAAGAGATCTTCTGCAAACTCTTAATTAACCTAAAGCTGTAAACACATTTTAACAAAAGCATGAGTAGCGGACAAAGGACTCAGTGTTTAATTTACAACCAAAGTACCGCTAAGCCCCAAGGTAATCATGTGGTTAAATGTTTCAACTTTCTGTTGGTCTAAATATAAAACAGAAAAAGATACATCTGAATAAGTGACTCACAAAAGGCAAAATTTGTTCAACTGCTGTGAAGCCTTATTACTTCTACCGCTGTGCTGTAAGTCTGCACAGCAGTACATAAAGTAAAGCCATCAATACTTCTTAGTATCTCGACACATCTCATTAACATACAGCACCTGGAAATATGCCTTTTGCTTATTGCTTATTGCTCTAAAGAAAAAGGTCTGAGTCCTGCATTAATCACACAACCATGGAGCTACAGTAAACATGCTTTCTTAGCAATCCTCAACCCAGCTGGGTCCCGCTCTCACCCTCAAGATTTTTTATCTTTTCAAAGATATGAAATAAGGATACAATTCTCAGCTCTCTCGTAGAGTATCCTCTTGCTGAGAGACAGGCAGAAGGTAGGTGGGTTTTGAACGTGTGAGAGCGTTTGTATTGTGTGTGTCCTTTGCATGTGTGTTAAGAGTGTGAGTCGGGCTCCTTCATGCCTGTTGAGAGGCAGTGGGCGGCGGATTACTGTCAAAGTGGCACAGAGCTGCATGCACACAGTGTGAGTGTGAGCGGGTGTGAATGTGCGTCTACTGGGAGTGTGTGTGTGTTTATGGGAGAGAGGTAGATTTTTTCCTGTATACATTAGATGTGTATGTGTGGGGAGGCAAGTTGCACATGTGTTAGAGAGCTTCTGTGTGTGTGTGTGTGTGGGCGACAGATCGCAGTCAGGAGAGTCAGAGAGCTCTCTTGCTCATGCTGCTCCAGGCCTTTCTGTTCCCTGCTCTCCTCTCCTCTGCTCTCTTTTCTCTTATCCTCTTTTCCTCCCATCTCTTTCTCCTCTCATCCTCTTCCATCTGAGGCCTCTGATAAGGTCTCTCTCTACAATGGGAGCCAAGGACAAGCATGTAGCTCGAGGCTATTTAGTTTGTGGTGCGTGCATGCATCTGTTTCTGTTTGTGTTAAAAAAATGAGTAAAAAACCTAACCTTTTATATATTTGGTCTCAATCAGATTGCTGTGTATTTAACGCTGTGGTTCATTTAAAATCACGGTTTTGTAATATTTTAGATGAATTTGATATACCTGCTTCACAGCAATTTGGTGCAGCAGCCTGTGTGGGTGGCAGCAGTAGAAGAGGCAGGAACAGGGCGATATGTGAAAACAGAACTCAGCTTTGGGCTCTCATCCGCAGCCAAACAGACTCCTAACTCTCCCTCTCCCATAGGTCCCTTTACATTCTTATATTAACGCTTCTCGGTTTCAGATACCTAAGACAGCCCTCAGGCAAGAGCTGTCTCTGCATTTCAAAGCCACGCTCTGCTCCGAAACCCTGCGCTTGATGGAGCTTGGGCCATCTGCCTCTCTCCGAAGACCACTCTTGATATTTATATTTCCACAATCGTGAGGCACTCAAACTTCCAGGAATGAGCAGGTGTTATACAATCACAGATATACAGCTATGAGCTCGGAGAGGTGTTGGGTGGCTTTTTATCTGCTCATCGAACTTTGAATTCTTACACAAGAAGGGTTATTTCAACTTATAGAACAAGACATGAAGTGAAACGCCTCTGCGGGTCACACACCAAATAGAAGCTCTGGTTATACGAGTCAAATGAGGTAGCAGGATGGATGTTCTTTCCTCTATCCATCTGTTTTTCTTCCCTGCTTCCTTCCTTCTTTACTTGATGATGGTTGTCACCTGCAAAATCACATCCACATCCATCAGTTACATGCTGATTCTAATGTTTTCTGTGTTCCTGTTGGTAATCGTGAACATACTATATATTGGGTTGTGTTTACGACTTTTTACGTCACAAATGCACATTAGATTCACACTGAGTGCTGCTGCATTTCTCTCCGAGGAGCTTAACACACATCCCTGTCACTACAGGGCAGTGCTGAAAGAAGTATTCAGATCCTATACTTACTATTACTATAGTAATACTACAATGTAAAAGTACTCTTCTACAAGTATATCAGTGTCAACAGCTATAAGTGGAGGCTGGTGTAAACAGATAATGAATGATAATATAGTAAAACACAGTTGTAATGATATAAAACATGCAGCATTAATAAATGTAAAATGTACCTACTTCTAATGATAACTACATTTAAGTGTGGAATAAACAATTTATTACATGTTTATATACTGCTTAGAAATGCTAAATAGGGGGATTTAAATGAATGAGTTACCTTTATGTTATTATTGCAATAAGCATTGCTGTGTGTAGGCAGCATTTTAGTGCAGTAGCTGGTTGAGGAGGAGCTTCAGTCACTTTATACCGTATAATAAAATGCACAATAATGTATAAGTTCACAGGTTTTTCTGATTTCTGATATTGTATTTTGTCTTAATCTGCAAAGTAACAATTTGCAACAAAACTGTGGGAGAAGTTAGAGAAATGTAGAAGTATTAAGATGCATAATTTGGATACACCCCAGTAAAGTACAAGTACCTCAAAAATGTTCTTATGTACAGCACTTGAATAAATGTACTTAGGCACATTTCACCACTGCTATGTGGGAATGCAACTTTTCTGTTGAAGAAATGGCATAACAGCAACTGAAGGCTGGTCTGACTGTTTTTCTGTTGGCTTGGTTTTTTTTCTTTACTTGCAGTGGAGTATTTTTTACAGTGTTGCTACTTTTACTTAAAGCTTTAGTGTGTAACTTGATATTAATGGGGCGGTGCACGGTCACGGAAGGCTTGCATAATGTGGACGCGCCGACAGTTTTGTTGTCATTACCTAGAATTCCTCATGGGGGCGACAGAAACTACACACTATAGCTTCAAGTAAAGGACTTGCCAATAAAGTATTTAACCTTCTGTTCTTCTCTGACCTTTAGAGGCTCAGTCACCTGAAGAACCTGCTGTCGTCCAAACCTGCCCTCTGCCTGAGGAGATCATCAACACCTTCAGCATCCAGGGCGACGCAACAGCAGGAACTGCCATCCGCTACAGCTGCCTGTCTGGGTGAGAGCTGGGGGATGATGGGAGGTTAAGGTTGTGAGTGCGTAGGCAAAAAAACCTTAAAAGGATACAAAGGTAGAAATGGAGGAAGTGAGAAGATGGGGATGGAGTGTGAAGAAGAGGGAGGGAGCGGAGGGAAGGCTTGATCACAGGAGAGCTGTGATAGAAGAAATACTCAGATCAGTTAATTAAGTAAAAGTAGTAGCAGGACTACTACACTTCTACAAAATACTTGGATTTTAGTACAGAAATATTATGGGCTAAATGTAGGATACCTAGTATCAAACACACCTGTATAAGTGTATGATATGTTTTTGAATGTAAAATCTGAAATGTGACGAATAACTAAAACTGTCAGATAAATGTAGTGGAGTAAAATTTACAATATACCCCTCTAAATTATAGTGGAATAGAAGTATAGAATATCATGACATGCTCAACTAAAGCACCTCAAAACTGTACTTGAGTAAATGTACTTGGTTACTTTCCACCACTGTGGAAGAGATGTTAGGGAATGATGGGTGATGAGCGATGAATGACAAGGAATTAATTTTGATCTCCCCATTGAGCTAACTAGGTCATTAAATCTAATCTTGTATTGATTCCCCTTTACACACTGACTCATCCACAGGATAAGATGAGCCCGAGTGGATGTGTCAGCCAGAACTGTGCACACAAAATTCAGACACTCGGAATAAGAGAGACAGAGTGTAAAAAGGAAATCATTTACACCTTTTTTCATCACTTTTATTCAGACAAAGCTCCTCAGCTGTCAATACTGTACATGACACAATGCCGTCCCAACCACTCTCTCCCTTCTCTCCTGCAGGGCGGATATAGTGGGGAGCAGTGAAAATTTCTGCCAGGATAATCAGACCTGGCAGTATCCTCACCCCATCTGTAAAAGTAAGTGCACTGTATCTTTCACTGGCTAGGTGTGTGTGTGTGTGTGTGTGTGTGTGTGTGTGTGTGTGTGTGTGCGCGTGCGTGCGAGAGCGAGAGCTTCATCTTGACTGTCAGTGTGTCCTCGTGCATCTTTCAAGGTTAGCAGGAGAAGATGGAACGGTGGTTGATGTGTGAGTGAATGGACTGAGGGACAGTGTATTTATTTTGTCAGGATGTTCATTTATTTCTTGTGTGTGTGTGTGTGTGTATGTGCGCAGATATGTAAAAAATGAGTGAATCAAAGAAGGAGACAGACAAAAACACACAAACCCCTTCAAGTATTCATCTTTCAAGATCTACTGCTCAATTTCGCAGTGCTTTTCTGCCATCTTTTGGCCCAAACTGGTATTGCATGGCCTTTGTTGAAAGCACAGACAAGGGCAGAAAAAAAGGACAGAGGCATTGTTGCTTAGATTCAAGCTTTCGGTTTAACTTTAAACTATAATGAGCTCTCTATTGTATGTATGTATGTATGTATTGTATGTTTAAAGATGAGTACCTCTCCTGAATAAGCAGACTGATAATCTGCATATCTCTCTCTTTTAGAAGTGTATTGCCAGCCTCCTCGAGAGGTGGAGCAGGGCTACGTGGTGGCTGTCCAAAAGACTGAATATGAAGTTGGCTTTGACATCCACTACCTCTGTAAAAAGAACTTCCTGCTAGATGGACCCCAGAAGGTCACCTGCCTGTCTGATAGCAACTGGAGTGCATCGCCCCCATACTGTAGAGGTGAGGGATGTTTTAAATGGTGTATAAAATGAGTTTAAATACTTTTAAATACATACGTTTTTAGGCCCATAAAAACTTGGAATTCTTATGGCATGGCACATTCAATGTATGCACATAGTTTGAATCAAATACATATAGTTCTAGCACATTCATTTTTGTATTAAATCATACTTTCAAACCTTGTTAATCTTTTTCACAGCCCGCTGTCTCATCCCTGCCGAGCGAAGCCGTGTGGTGATTGGTGGAGTGAAGCGCTGGCCGTTTGATGTCACAGACGCCGTGGTTCCTCACGGGGAAAATGTGACGTTCTACTGCAAACACCCTCGCAAGCAGTGCAGCTTCGCTGCAACCCAGACCTGCTTTGATGGAAAGCTGCAGCCACCAGCCTGCTACCTTGGTAAACCTCGGACCACCCATACAGGCCGTCTTTTTCTTATCTGTTTCTGTTAGTCAGAAGAACATGATTGATTCACGTTATTGACAGTTTTGCAATATGCATGCACCTTCTCTTTGTATTTCAGAGCCCACGTGGTTGCAGTTTAAACTCTTCCCTCACCGACTGGTCTCAGAGATTGAAGCATGTGAGCCTGATGATGTGGAGTGATGACCTTCTCTGACCCACCCAACATTCATGACACTGTGTCACCTCCTGACACACACCATCGCCCAGAGCAGTCCCTCTCCAATCTGCAGCTTTGCTTAAACTATCTATGCTGTGATTGTGGTCTGTTTTACACGCTGAAATATTTTTCACAGCTCTCGTGGATCCTGTGCTTGTGGCCTTTGTCCCTCTCTGTGGCATACTTTCAAACTGTGGGCGTAATTATAATCTGCAAAGCCCTCAAGTATTACTTTGATCCTCTTTCAGCTTGAGCCAATGCATACTTTAGATGAAATGCATATGAGGATGTCTATAGGCCTATGATGCATTGATACATGCTATATCAGTTATGCCTGTGAATATACCTCCATGTAGCCTAACTCATAATAGCTTGACTCTGTGATATCTCACTGCGTGATCTGTCTTCCCTCCCTTAACCCTGACGCATCAAGTCTCGAGGCTTGTAAGATTTAATGATGTGAAATAAAGTTATGTCAAAAATGTTTTGCTCTCTGGCTTCCTTTTTTACGACACATAAAGTCCTACTGTGGGACTTCAATTCCATTTTTCTCCATCCTCTTTATTGTGCATCCCACCTTTCTGACTCTCAGGCGTACAGGGAGCCTTTCTATGCAGGCTGCGGGTTCAACTGTACTCATAGGCTGAACATGGCTACTGGTCGGACCCGGTAGGCTGCGACACCATAGCAACTCCCCTTGACCCCTCCCTCCCTCGGCATTCGCAGCATCACCCTTTACACTGCACAGTCATATTTGGTCCTCCGGAAATATCCACAGCACGGGTAAGCCAGTCCCTATGCAGCGAGTGTATGGGTGGAGTATAGTTTTAAATACAGTTTTAAATGTATCGAAAGAGCGTCCTACGCCGGCTCTAACAGAAGGGCTGGAATAAATGACAGCGTGCCGGGAAAGTTTGTCCTAAAGCTGCCGGGTACGCTCTCGGTGTCTCGGACCCTCAGCTCTAAAATGGCTGGCTGTAGGTTCGAGGAAGCTCCGGTGCAAAGGGAAGGATCCGCTCCACACCGCGACTCTCTGTAAATATACACGTTTCTCTAACTCCGACCGACGCGTTAGTGATGTCGTAGTCCCAGGTCCGAGAGCTGTCAAGGCGCACACGCACCATAATAATATTGGCATTTCGGACCTAGGACTGTATTAATGGCGTCCTCCACGGACAGTGCTTCTCGGTTTACCCCCCCAGACACATTTGCAAACCAAACCGGAACATAAATATGATTCCAAAGCGAAATCAATCGTTTTATTAATGATGTTGCATGTGGATGAGAGAGAGAGAGAAAGAGGGAGAGAGAAAGAGGGAGAGAGAAAGAGAGAGAGAGAACATGTTTTTTTCGCTCACGTCAGTCGGACCCTTCTGTGCTCCGGTGCGTTTCTCTGAATGATCGGCGACTCCAACACCGGTCGACCCCTCGGTAAGAATTTCGCTGAGCTATAATTTCGGATCATTCAAGGTAACCAATACAATTACCTGGGCGGTGTGGTGTTGAGGAGCGGGGGTCAGGTCGCTCAACATTCCGGACTGAGGAGTTGGGGGCTCAGTCTCATCCATAGGCTGTTAGTAATCTCACAAAATCAGTGATTATTGGCTTTTGCACTAAACTTGACCCCAATAATCACCACTGAGACACTGAGTTTTTCCAGCCATCACACAATATTTATTTCATTTCCTTCCCTTACTACCATGAAATGTGTTTATTTTTATTCTAATTTTGCTTCTCAGAGTATCTGATTTATTATTGTATTCCTATTTTGTAGAAATATAAATGGGTATGCCCCAAAATGGATTCTCAGTTGGCTTCAGTCCTGACCGGTGGCAGCCTGGATGTCCAAAATGGCAGCCAGTGTGGAGAGGGATCAGGGCCAGTGACAGAGGTTTTTTTGGACCTAAAGGAAAAGACCTCACCTATAACTGTACCAGGTAACCTCCAACCTTGCCCTGTCAAAGCAGCAGTGACCATCAGGCAGGCTGCTCCATCAATCAATGGGAATAAGCCAAAGGGGGGCGGGATCAAGCCAGCCTCTCAGGAAACAAGTAAGATTGGTGGGTTCAGACAGCCAATCACAGTAAAGACTGGAGTGCCTGAGTTGCGCAGCCAACCAATCCGACTCAAAATTGTTGTTCCCCCACGGTGCAAGAGGCCAATCACAAACTCTGCCATCAGCCTGACCAAAGACTTTGCTCGCTCACATTTTAGAAGACCTGTTTCGGTCTTAGCTGGAGCAGAAAAACACAGAAGTAAAATCCTACTATCTGCTGTTAAGAAAAAAGGAGAAATCACGGATGTTACTTATCATAAGACTGAGGAAGCTAAGCCAGAATCATTCCATGAAACAGAGGCAGAGAGGGAGGAAACAGTGTGCAAAGACAGACTTGTTACAGGTGCTAAAATCATTCACACTGATGAGTCAGAAACTCCTTTGAGCTCAAGCACTAATGCAGTTAAAATATTGAGCCTGAAAGGGATTAAAGAGGAAACTACAGAGAGAGAAATTGAGGAAAATATTCCTTTAGTTTTGCAAGAAATGGACTTGAGGTGTTGTAAGATGTTTGATGAAGTGGGAATGGAAGAACAGACAGAAGCACTGGACCTGAGTCTGCCCAAGAAAAGGGAGAGTCGAGAGAGGTGTGAACGCTTCCTGGATGACTCTGGTTGCGAGAGCTCGCTGATTATGGAGGTGGATGAATATGAGGGAGAAGGGGACAGAGATGTAGTAGAAGAGGACGATGATGGTGAAGGAGAGGGCTCTGTGCTGCGTATGGACGCCACAGATACACTTGAAGACTCTCTCCTGTCTCCCTCTTTCTTTTCTACCTCTGTCTTTACCTCCCTCTCCTCGATAGACTGTGACACTGAAAACCTTCTTCTCATAGACGACCGGGGAATCCCGTATACGCTTAGTCCAGACGGACTCAAAGTGCCGCAGGTCGATGCTTCCACGTCAGAGGATCAGGTTGAAGAAATGAGGTCGCCACAATTAGCCACATTAGCAGATCCTAGCCTCAGCCAAAGTTTAGATAATGCACTATATCCACCTTCTGATCATCTTTACAACTCACCAGCCCCTGCTACTGATTCTCCATCACTAGGTGTTGATCAAACAAAGACTCCAGAAGTCTTCACAGGTTTGATTAAAAACTCAGCTCCCTCTAAGGCTGCAGAGCCAAGCGGCAAATCTGTTCAGGAGGCCAATGCTGTTATATCAATCCCCAACCAGCCCATTCAGATCATCACAAACACTTCTACTAACACTCCTATTCTCCTCCTGTCATCCTCCTCTTCTTCTCCTCAGCTCACCTCAGCTCAGGTGGGTCTCTCGCTTCCCCTTTCAGTTACTCAGACCGCCACTGGTGCTTCCGCCCCCGTGTTCCTTCTCCTTTCATCTGTACCCTCTTCCTCTGGTGACTCTACCTCCACCCCTATCACTGTCCTCGACCCCTCCACTGGTCAGTTGTCCCAGATCACGGCAGCCTCTGCACCCGTCTCCCTCCCTTTGCCCTCCGGTCAGGTCAGCACGCTGGGATCACCTCTGCCCACGCTGTCCCACCCAGTCATCAGACTGAGCCCCAACAACCCCCCTGTCATCCTGTCAGGAGTGACCAATGTAAACTCCGGCTCTGTTCTCCCCTCTCTCACTGTCCGTTCGTCCTCTCCTGCTCTTCAAAACGACTCTGCCGATTCAAATGTTGGAAGCGAAGCCATATCTGCTGAAGAAGTCTCAAGTGAAAACAATAAGCCATCAACTTTTACAGCATCCTCTCCTCACCCACATTCTGCTAGTTTGACCTTTGACCCCTTAGCCCAGCCCAGCTCAGAGGCCCAATCACCAGCCTCGGAACCCAGATTTGACCCGTCTAACCACCACTCAGAACATTTACCTCTGGACGACCATCTTTACTTCTCCAACGCTGCTGCTCCCCCCTCCCCTCCCATCGGACCCATTCTCCCCTCTGATAAACTCGACCCGCTGGGCCCCCTCGACCCGCTGGATCCTCTCTCTCCAGAGTGGACACCTGACGGCACGGCCCCTCGCAGGGTTCTGTACTGCGAGCTGTGCCCGCGGGTCTTCTTTTACCTCTCTGACCTTGAGCGCCACGCCATCACGCACTCGCAGAAGAAGCCTCACGTTTGCCAGCAGTGCAGCAAAGCCTTCAAACGCTCCAGCCATCTGCAGGTCAGTTGCAAGCTAATTACAACAATCATTTAATGAGCAATAAAAGTAATAACACCAGCCACTTGAACAGATGTCGCAAATGATTAGTGCATTTGTGCTGCATGTGACTGTTAAAAATGCAATAACTGATGTTTAGGCCACTTGGGTGCAGCAGAAACAATTCTGACATTTTATCACATTTCAGGTTGACATGTTAGCAAAGAGTTGCTTATTTACTCATCCAGCTGACATGGAGTCTTGGTTTTCACCAACTCCTGTGGGAAGTATCTGGCTCCTTAGCTGCTAAATGCTCCACTATGTTCACTAGCTAGTCACTAACTTTGTCTGTCTGTCGTTTGGTGCTGAGCAGGTAGTGTACAGTGGGTTTTTAGAGCTGTTTAGCCTAAAACAGCTGCCTGCTGTGGCCGAGCACGCTCCTATGAGAGCAGTCAGACTGAACCAAAACAGTAAAGTTGCTGGTAAATCCCAACAATGAGCTGAAAGATTTACTAAGCTCTGGCTAAAGTGTCTGGGTTCATCACTACGGGTGACCCCTTTCACATGTAGTCTATATGATCCATTGTTAATATAAAAATATTGATTTTAGGTGCATTAATGAAAGTGTTGAGAGATATTTTCATCGATTTGTGATCAAATGTTTACTATCTTTCGTCAAAAGAGACACAAGCACATCCACACAGGCCAGAGGAACTTTGTTTGCCACATCTGCTCCAAACGCTTCAGGGAGGCTGGTGAGCTCCAGCGCCACCAAAGGGTCCACACCGGAGAGAAACCATACCAGTGCCAACTTTGCCACACACGCTTTGCCGAGCGCAACACGCTACGCCGACACACCAAACGCAAACACCCTTACCACCAAGTAGCCATGGAAATGCTGAACGAGAGAAGAGACAAAGGAGGAGGCGGCGGATCCGGAGTGCAGGAGAAAGAAGAGAGTGCTGAATGGTACAGCTCTACTGTGTCTAATTTGGACAACTCTGAGTCTGAGATGGAAACTTAAAAGAGTTTTCTGCATATAGACTCCAAAGTGAAGGGAAGGAGGCGGAAGGTGATCAAATGTAACTCTGGTTAGACACTAAACTTTCCTCATTAATTGACATTTAAAATAGGGGGCACTTGCAATATTTATTTCAATGTTTTTAAGCTTATTTATTTATATTAATGTATATTATTCCCATTCCATTCAGTGGTTAAAACTTCAAATCAGAAGTCATACATGATTTTGACATTAGCTTTCCTGTATGAGAAAAGTTCCATATGTGTATATGTATATGAAAGGGAAAGGTCATGCTTGAAATCATGATTTTTATGTGAGTTATAGAATATTAATTAGACTGCTAACATGCCCCCATGAAGTTGCATTCCCATACAATCCAATATGTAAAACCCTCAAGTGCTCAGAAAAGGATAACTTATTTACTCTCAACAATCCTCTGCTCTAACTATGTATATAAAGAGTACTATTTGTAAGAGCTGCACTATCTCATGTGAAAGACATAATCTATCTTTCCTACTGTCAGAGACACTGTGAGTCATTTGCACTTGTTTTATTTCAATATTAACTTTTTTTACATTGTGAAGGAAAATGCTTACTTTATCTTTTGTTGCCGCTGTCGTATTTTATGTATTTAATTCATATCATGTGAGTTTGACCAAATGTTTTTGAGTCATTCTAACACAAACACTATATTCAGATTGGCTTTTTGTTTAATGTGAATTATGTTAACTTATTTGAATTAAATCTTTGTCTCATCTTTTCTTCCACGTTGGTGTCTTTGCCATACGCATGTTAAAAGAATTGCAGTATATTTGATGTGGCTTTTTTCCATTAATCACATACAGTATAACTTTTCTTGATCATAAACACCAGGGCCAGGGTTTATATCTCTGCTCTCATTTATGATGATCCTCAGAATTGATTCTGCTCTATGTTAATCACCAAAGATGAGACCAGACTTTACTTTGGATCTTTGTGAAGAAAAAAGAAAAAAAAATTAAGATATCTGATATATATCTCCTGGACTGCCTCCAGGGAGTAATTGAGTTTGTAAGACAGTCCTCTGTTTTTTTGCACACTCTCAATTTTCTGCTCCATTTAAGCCACAGAGCCCAACAGAGCTCAGCTCAAGATAAGTTATTAAATACTGTATCGCTCAAATGACCTGACTGGGTCCTTGTGGCCGACCCATTCCTTATTTCTACGCTGGCCATTGTGCGAGTATAGGTTCTCTGGCATGCTTAAAGGCCTACGCTAAGCTCTACTGTATTTTAGTTTGGCAAACTCACTTTTATAGAGGGTCAGTGGAAGGAGAGAGATGTGGAGGGTGTGAAGAGCAAAGGTTAACCAAGCAGAGAATGAAAAATGTGCTGCTGATGGTCTGTTCTTGGAGATAGGGGAGAATATTTGCTCAATTGAAATAGTAAGAGTAGATGTTTAATGCATCACTATTTTACCTTGAACTGAATGTATAAATTGCAACTCATACATAAAAAAATACTAATACATAAAAAGACTTTTGGTCCACAAAGAACTCATAGTCTAAAGACTGTCCAACAGTTTGACTTAAGTCAAACGGTTGAAACCTCATTTTAGCTTCAGCTGAACTTTAGAAGTAATTTTTGCCCAAAAAAGGACTGTGTTGTGTCCCTCATCTCTTTCAATGGACGCATGTTAAGAAGGGATATCATCAGGGGTAATGAATATAGCAACAAATAACTTTTTCAATGTACATAATGGGCTTGTGAGTAATATCTTTAGATAGACTATAGAAAATGTGAACCTACAGTATATCCTTGACTCTCTCTAGCTGTATTAAGTCATTGCAGGCAAAGATGCAAATAAATGAGCAGGCATGCTTTATGGTGACATTAGATTTACAGGATTGTTGCATCAGTTTGATGAAATACTGGAGTTCAGGTTAATTTTGGTTTATTCTTGCTGGCTTTCTATGTATGTAGTTTCTCTTTGTTGAGCACCTTTCAAACTGTCTTCACTAAAAATAACGGTATCCCTTTTTTTTTTTAGCAAAGCTGCCAAAAACCAAAAATACAAGAAAAATGACACATGTAACTATAAGAATTCTTTTTATAATATGATAATCACCTCAACAGTTCAAGGTTATAAAACATATTGTTTCACTATTTATACACACGAATACAGCAGAACAATGAGGTAATCCCAACTGTATGTCATTGTAAATCACTGAAATACTGTATGATTAATTCACAGTTTTAATTTTTTTTTCAATAAAACATTTATGTTCTACAGACATAAATAACAGCGTGAAAGCCCCACATCAGCACTTTTGATTGTTTTTTTCAACTTGTCTCTACATGATATGTACGTAAAGTTTGAACTATAATTAAAGCATACTTAATGGCCTGTCTTCGGACTCCCTTCCCTTTCAGCAGCCATAGCCACAAAACCCCTGTAGCCAACCTCCACTGGGAGCATCCATGTTCTCCAGCCCTTTTGTCCTGCTTCAGGTGCCAGGTTAGAGTACCTCAGCTTCTTGCATTTGTACGCTTCACCAACTGCATCCTCCCATGGCACCGTCAGTTCTATTATGAACAGGGCCTTTTGCGAGGCTGACCACAGGATCTGATCTGGCTGAGACTGGTTGTGATGATCTCCAGTGGAAAAGTGAGCTTTGGCCTAGATCAACCTTCATCTTCCAATCCCGGGCTGTGCCCAGTTGGCTTGGTTCTTTTCCTGCAGTTGACCTCTGTGACACCTTTCCTGCTGGTACAAAAGCCATGGTGTTTGAGAAGCCAGGGGTTGAGAGAGAGAGGGCATTGTTGTTAGTCCGTATTCTTTCAGCACAAGTGGCAGTTGCTGACCGTCAGACCTGGTTGTGTCTCCAGGTATAGATAAGATTAGATTAGATTAGATAGACTTTAACGATCCCAAATTGGGAAATGTCAGTGCTACAGCAGCAAATATAAGACACGCAGCACACATACAGAATATACAAGAATAATAAATAGGACAGAATACAAGAACAACTATTCAAAAAATATACACAGGAAACAATGTACAAACGTATAAACATGTGGCAAATAAAAATGTACAACCTACTCAAATAGTATTTATAAAGATGTAAGTAAACCTGTTTGTGCAAGTTGCACTATAGTGCAGTATTTGTGATGTATATGAGTCTTATCTAACACTCAGTGTTGAAGTGTTAAAAGTTTTATTGCATGTGGTAGGAATGATTTCCTGTAGCGGTCCGTGCGACACCGAAGTGTCCCTGGGTAAGGCTGGTCTTGAAGCTGGTGAGTATGTTCTGTAGGGTTGCTGGTATATGGCAGAGGGGACATGGTTGGTCTTCCCCACGCCACTACCCCAATAGATAGCTCTGATGATGAAGCTAAGTCTGCCTCCTTACATTCCCCAAAAGTTTCTTCCAGGCAAGCTTCCGGTGTTCCAGGATTTCCCATCTTGTCCATTGACCCTGCTTCACATGTGAGACTGACTTTACACATTGTTCTGCCTCCTCTTGCTGTCATATCTCTTTTACCACAAGCTCTTTCTTCTGGGCAGGTGTTGCTCTGTGCTATGTGAGTCTACGTGGGCCTTGCCCAAAGCCGCCTCTTCCATGCTGAACTTGGCCCACAATCTCTCCATGCCTGAGAATGGATTTCGCCTTGCTGCACCGCATCAGATGGGTTCCACTTTCTGCCTGCTGCCACTCTGGGAGCTGCCGCACGTATTGTGGCATCCTGAGTTTCTGTCAGGGTCATGTCCAGCTTTACCTTGAAGCGTTTGTAATCTTTATTAAGGCTAGTGATAGGCAGAAAGTGCCAAAAACAAATATTAACATCTGTTTTTGATGCCAATAAATGACCGTATCACTATATTCTATATGCTAATACACTGCACCCATTCCTCATTCTGATACCCTACAATGTAATGTAAACATCGACTTGACTCTATTAATTTCTGACTTATACTGACAGTATGCCCCTCCTCATCTATTCCATAAAAGATGGGGCCCTAACTAACAATTGCTCCTATAGCCGTCTGGCTGTAGAAGCTAATTGAAGTGCTACGTACATATTGTTAAGGTCACTGTGAGGGTTAAGCCATTAAATCAATGCTGTTCTGTAAGTAACACAAAACAGATTCTGGTGCCCTAATTGACACCACTGGGCTGTTGCATTGCTGAGCATACGAAGTCCTCAGAGCATGATGATTATGCATATTCAACTAGCCGTGTGTGTGTGTGTGTGTGTGTGTGTGTGTGTGTGTGTGAGATCAGCAGTCCAGCTGGCATTGTATTTGTACAGTACTATAGGAGAGAGTGTGTGTGTGTGTTTATATGTGTGTGTGTGTGTGTGTGTGTGTGTGTGTGTGTGTGTGTGTATGTGTGTTTGTATGTTTGTGTAGGGTTGGTAGCTATCCAGATTGCACACAACTTCAAAGTGCAGTGACTGACAGACAGATGGATGATGGATACAGTGCGGACAGAAATCTCTGTGGTCTGTGTGTGTGTTTGAAATTGGCCTATGTCAGTGTGTGGCTGTGTTTGTGCAGCATGAAGTGGAACGGGCAGCAGGGCTTCTGAGTGGCACGAGGCACATGGCCAAGTGATTGAAGTGATAAAGGTAGAGGAGGAGAGGAGAGAGGGACGAGAATAGACAGTTATGAACAACCAGGGAGAGGCAGCAGATGTAATGAAGTGTTAGACTGGTATGTTTTAGCTTTTTACTCTCTTTGATACATTCTGCACTTTGATATGTTTGTTGTATATTCGCTCTGTTGCATCACAGACGTCCCATTATTGCCACTGGGAGCAAAAATGATGGAAAGCTAAACTAACCATGAATGGATTTCTTTTTTTTGTCATTGCACAGTTCAGCCATGTGAGGGCACACTCACACTTATGATGTGCTGCATGTACTGGCTCATTTCCTATGCTGTCTCTCAGCTCTCTCAAATGGTGGAGGGATACTTATACCAGGGTGAAAGCAGAAGACAGTGAGCCTGGGGAGAGCTGGATCTACATTCAAACTCTGCAGTTTCAGCAGCGAAGGAGGCAGGTTTGACATAAATATGAAATCCCCCACGATTATACTTTTATTCCGAGCTATATAATGCTTCATAGACTGTGTGTTGCATGTGAAGGCAGGGTCCTGTACAAATACTGTAGATGAGTCCAGAATTAAACAGCGAAATATGATATTTCACAAGTGAAAGCGGGCAAGCCTCCTTGCTCACCAGACACAGTGCAGGATTAACAGTATGGAGTCTGTGTGTGTGAGGGAGTGTGAGGGAGGGAGGGAGGGAGGGAGAGAGAGAGAGAGAGAGAGAGAGAGAGAGAGAGAGAGAGAGAGAAGGAGGGTAACAGGTGTTAATTAGAGAGGGAGTCCAGGCTGTAAAGGAGAGGGTGTATCTGTGGAGGGGAACCAGAGGAATAAGCAATTACATCACCTTTCCCTCAATAATGTGCCATGCTGTCAGTGCAGTCAGTGTTTATATGTGTGTGTGTGTGTGTGAAATTAATTTACAGGACATAAGAGGAAGAGCTGTCAAAGGTGAGATTCTATAATGACAGAAAAAAACAGGCGTACTGTTCAAATGGCACCTGAAAGAGCCATCCATCTATAACCATTTATCAAATTAAGGTTCCCATTCATTTTGTGTTCCATTAGTTGTTCCATTTTGTTCCATGGCAACTGTAATTTGCCCATGCGGTGCTATCTCTGCTTCGTGTTCTTCGATTAGTGAAACTCGACGTCACACATTCTTTTCACATCAGATAAAATGGCAGCAACCTCTTTTTTTCCCCTCCTGTATCAGCCCCACTCATTTCCTGTCCCTGTAGTAGAGACTTCCCTCAGTGTTGCGCCTTCCCTTCCTCACCAACTTTTGCTGTCTCCTCTACCTCCCCTCTCTGTCTCCCCCTCTTTACGACCTGCTGAACCAGCACACGCCGGCCTGTCTGTCAAATCGAAAGAACAGGTGCTCCAGCTACAACCTCACTTCCCCCACTTTTCCCCTTCTGCAGCCCTAAGGCACACACACACACACACACACACACACACACACACACACATACACACACACACACACACACACAGACACACACACACACACACACACAGACACACACACACACACACACACACACACACACACACACACACACACACACACACACACACACAGCATGCACACATAGGAAAAAACACTCTCCTACATGTTCACCAAAGTTGCATAGTTGCAAACTATATGCTAACGGACACTGACCTCTTATGTGTCACACACACACATAATACACGCACATGCAAACTGTACTAAATCATTGTAGGAGGGTGACCCAAAGGTAATATATAAACATATGAGCCTGCAGTCCTGCTGCAGTACATGATTTGATGTGAGCCCAAAACACTCCCCGGGCTTTTCTCGCTGCCTTGTAATAAACCGTCTCTTTATCCTGCCTTCACTTTTCTATCCATCACATTATGTGGCAATTCAGTTTCTTACATTAAGGAAATGCACTGACTTCATCAGTGGGTCTACTTGTTGTCAAAGTCATGAAGAAACAAACAAACAAATACAAAGGTGCTTACTGTCTTTGAATCTGCTCCTCAATCAATCAGACAGCAGACATAAGGGGGGAGTGAATGGCTTCTATGGTGAAAGGGGAGGGGGGGAGACGAGGCCATGGGAGGGGTAAAGTTTGACAGTCGCTCACAGTTGGCACCAAGGATCCAGGATGCTTTGGGGCGGATGGGGAGAGGGGGCAGTGAGAGCGAGGCAGAGGTAGAGAGGGTGAGCTTCCATGACAAGGGGACGAAGGAACCACTGATCCTTTTTCTCTTCGCATTTCACCTTTAGGGGAAAGAAAGAAGTGTAGAAAAGGGGCAAAAGAAAAAAAAAGGATATGAAAAGAACATGAAAGAAAGAAATCGTCATTAGACGCACTACAAAGTTCTCTCTTTCCCTCTCTTCCTCCATCTCGCACCTCTCTCAATTTAATCTTAAATCCACTCCAATTTCCCCCGAGGGACTCTATTCTCTCTTTTCCTGTAAGTATTCTCTTTCATTCTCTTGCTTTTATTCTCTCTGTTTTTCCTTCTTGTGCCTCAATGCCCTACTGTGAAATAATGCCTATGCCAGAAAAGAAAATCTCAATCAATTGCTTGTTATTTCATTGCATTAATGAGTGAGTTGCCTTCTTTTTTGAGCTCTTCATATTGTAAAGTGAGGTGTGTGTGTTTTATGGGATTTGGAAAATATGGTGATTTAGTATGCATAACCTCAGCTATTCCACAGCATGTAAGTGTGTGTGTGTGTGTGTGTGTGTGTGTGTGTGTGTGTGTGTGTGTGTGTGTATGTGTGTGTGTGTGTGTATGTGTGTGTTTGTCCATTTCCTTCAGACAAGCTTCCTTTGGGTGTTCTCTGATTGGCCAGTTCAAATCAATATTGTTAATAGGATGTGTGTGTGTGTGTGTGTGTGTGTGTGTGTGTGTGTGTGTGTGCACTAATGCAGCTCATGTAGATTCCCAGCCCTCTTTACTTGAGAGGCAGCTCCACTTCTTTTAGTGCATGACACATTTGCAGTCCTGCTGTCACAGTGTAAGTGTGTGCGCGATGCTGTAGGTGTTGCGAGTTCATGTTTGTCCGTCACAATCAGTGTCCTCCAGCCCAGTATCTGCTGGGGCTTCTGTCTCCGTCACTGTCCCCTTCTTCCTCCTCATCTTCTCCTGGCTCCTCGCTCTGTCTCTCTAAAAGCCTCCTCATCTGTTTAATTTTGTGTCGTTAGTTCTGTCTCAGTGGGTGGGCCTCTGTGACTCTGTGTGTGATTATGACAGGCTGTCTATAGGGAGGCCTGCTGTTGCCAGAGCAGCTCACTGCAGTGTTCAGTCTGCCTGTAGGTCTGAGAGGCTTTGCGTCTCTATTTCCCCCTCTATCTATCTCCGCTGTGCTTTGTGTGCCTCTATCAATATCGGTTTGTGTCTATCAGTGGATTAACAAGCATCTGTCTCTCTCACTCCCCTGCTTCCTCTGCTCCTCTGCAACAGTGAGAGACAGAAGGAGAGGGGTCCATTCCTCCTGGTAGAGTGACACCAGGTATTTCCTCTCTCTCCCGCTACTCTGACCCATCCTCCCCTCCACCATGACACTACTGGCCTCCGAGAGGTCGCTTCTCATCCGGAACAAGTTCCGCTCAGGTGAGAATCCTACATTCTCAACTCACGCCAATTAAAGGAGAGAAAGATTTATTTTCACCACAACAACGGATTTACATCTTAGGCATAATTGGCAACATTAGCATCAATGTGTAGAGGTGAGGTGTTCGGGAGGGTTATTGACTGGCCAGTCGTGTTGTCTACAGTATCATGTGGTCAATACAGTGAAGGTATTGATTGATGGCCAATGGATTTAATGATTGATACACACAGACAGATGTCTTAAAGAGACGTGAAGACAGCTGAGCCCGAGGCCAAAAATCTATGCATGTTATTGTGGGACACTTTACCCACCACGTGAGCCCCTTTTAAATATCTATAACATTAAATATTCATGTCTAAATAACCAACAATCAAAGTTAAAGTTTGGAAAAAAGATCCTGAGTTATTGATGATGATATCCTATCCCAGTCTGTAGAGATGCTGAAGAAGAATAGTAAAAGAATAGCTGAAATTGATTCTAAATTATATTACTGAGTTTTCCTAATCCAATGTATTACTCTACTGATTACAACTTTCAGGAGACAACCAGCATTCTGTGACAAACAGCATTGAACAACCTTCCAATAACTGCATAATTCAAGATTCCCTAAATTGTAGCGGCTGCTGTTGTGTTCCCAGGCAGCTGTCGTTAACGGCTGGTAAAATAGAAAGGCGGAGAAATGACACAGACACAGTCCCCTAGGTGTATAAACACCTGCTGGAAAACGTGATTCCTTAGGGCAGCTGCTCTGTTTGACATCATGTAGCCTATGTACATAGCAGAGTCTCTGCAAGTCTTTAATGTCTGCCAGAGCATCAAACTGATGTTGAGCCTTTGTGTGGCTATTGTCAGTCATTGTATGATATGATACAGTTTGTTTGAGTTCTTATTCATTGTTTAATTGTTAACAACTGTATCTGTTGTTGACCTTTGACATGAATTGTGTCCAATGCAAAATGTTGATGTCACAAAAGTAGGCGTATGCTAGATGTTAATGGTCAATGTAGAAAATGTTGCAATCCTTATAATAAACGATGGCTCCAAAACCTTAAAAAACTAAATATCTACTTGCAACCTCTCACCACATCTTTGAGTTGTGAGAAGTTCACAAGATTGTTTAATTGGAATTATTTCAAGAAGCCTGAAGAGAAGAAGAAATTTGCAAAACATGAAACATTTCGAAAAAAGTTACAACTGCATATTTCTTAGTAATTCTTAGAAAACATTCTTTCTTATTTTGTCATGTCCTGTTAATCCTGTACTGAGGACTGACTTCCAGCTTGGGAACTACTATGTTATGTAATGTATGTTAGGTGATGTGATTTAAAATGGAGTTCAAAACTTGTATTGGACCTCCAGTTAAAATACAAAACAACAACGGTAGACACACATGCACACTGAAATCAAAAAGAAACTGCAGTGTGATAACCACTGCTTCTTTAAACTGTTAAGACGACAGAGCACAACGCGTTAATCTGCTTTAAATCCAGATTTTTACAACATTAAACTTTTGTTTTGAGTCGCCGGAGAGGCAGGACGAGTACAGTAGTTAGCAGCACAAATGAGGATGACGTGAGGAGGAGGGGATGTATGAGAGGCTTGTGGAGAGAGCGGGACAGCTGAAGGGGGGATGGGACCAACAGAAATAGACATACTGAGAGATAAATAGTCACTGCCCTCAACCCCCACTGCACAGTCCTCCCCTCCCCTAGTCAGGTCGTCAGGTCTCAAAACTCACCGAAATGTGTCATGCTCTACCCTGCTTCACCTGTTTGTGTGTGTACTGAATGCTAATGTGCGTATGTATGGTGTGTAGATAGATGTGTACAGGCATGCAAGGAGATATATAATCTACAAGTGTTGCAAAGTCATGGGGTAATATAAGTTGCAAGGCCATATCATTTAACAGTGATCTTGCATTGCTCAACTGTTACCTTTCCATGTCTGTGTCATTTATTTTCCCCTCGTCATTTTGTCCTTTAAGTCAAACTAACTTACTGTTCCATCAGTGTAACTTGTAATATTTCATCCTTTTTTACAAGCAGCCAGCTCAATCTCTGTTCTTGTCTTTCAGTCCTGCAGTTGAGGATTCAGAACCGAAGGCAGAGTGAAATCAATGCAGACTGTGGTTAGTCTATGTGTGTCATTTACACTGTGATTGATCTCTGTACACTATGACCGCAGGTTGGATTTCATATTAATGATGTTCAGGTCACCTCTTTGCACCGACTCATGATTGCCTATTGATTAGTAAATGTCTTTGTAGGTTTTACTATATTGAGCAACTTTTATTTCACTTTTGGAGTCTAAATGTTGTGTTTAATTATTATGCTTTAAAACCTCTGATTGTGCAAGAGCCTAGAGGTTCATGTTGTCATATTATACTGCATTAACCAACAATGTTAAAAACAGGGATACAATTTGAATTTGAATTCGAATAATATTTCATTCAAGAACATGATGCAACATGTTCATTATGAATCAGTGGGATCAATTAGGATGAGAACCAAAAATATACATGATATGCAAGATGTGCATTGTATTCAGATTAATAAGTCTTCATAAGCACACACAAATACCAGACATGTAAAAGACAGCTTTAATCTTTTTTCGAGTTTTGAAATATAACATGCAAGGATTTTGCCAATTTGGATACAAGTGTAAATGCATATAGGTAACATATATGTAAAAGTTATAATAAGCTATAAATATCAGGCATTATCTGAAGATAAAGGTGCAAATAACTTGTGCTATGAACATAAAATACACATAGATTCATCCAGATCTGTGCAGAAAATGTGATACAGACTAGTGTAGAGTGTGTAGACAGGCGGTGCACCTTCCTTCAGTTTCCTCCTTGTTGTTTGAGGCTGAAGCAGGTTGCACAAGAAGTGCTGCACATTCTGATGCCTGCCAATACAAACAATGCTCCATGCTGTAACTTGGAGGGATGAGTTTAGGGCTGAAAGTGCTGGAAAGTGCTGGTTCACCTGAGTTGCTCCTCTACAAAGCATCCTCTAAATCTGCTGCATTGTCATATATTCATATAACCACATACTATCTGTTTCCATAGGGTTGAAATCTACTTGTCCCACTAAAAAAGACCAGAGTGAAGCTCTGGTGAGTAGCATCCAGTTTCTCAATAATATCCAACAGCATGACATTTCCACACTAATAAATCAAATACTGATTTTGATGATGAGAGAGCCATTTCCCCCCCCACATGTTTTTTTATTCATATTAATTTGTTAAGTTGATTTGACAGAACAGGATGAGAATACAATTTGTAAGCTCATAATAAATGAATTAACATTACTTTTGAGAAATGATTTATCAGAGTTTACCCCATCACTGAATGGGTTAAATGGTCTTCTGTGTGGAGATTCACCTCACCTAAAAAGAACTCATTTGAATTGGTTTCAGTGGTGACACTTTGTAGCACAGGATCCAAGAGTTCCTTAAAAGACCATCCAAATGTTCTGGGAGAAACACTGGTGTAAATTAATATTTTATTATTACATTGGCATTGAAATTGTATTTAACTTTCCCCTGAATGAACTGCATTGTAATCTGTGGGCCCTGGCTGTTGGTTTGACCTGCTGTTTCCTGATGCAGCGTCTAACTGACGATGGTGCCGCTCAGAAGTTGCCCCCTAGTGGTCTGAATACTGAAACTGCACAAGGTGATGCCCTGCCTACAGTAATGTTGCTGTCTCCTTCCTGCTTTACCCTGTGTGCTCCCAGCAAAGTGCATAGTGACATATTTCCCTGCCTCTCTCTCTCGCTCCCTCTGTCTGTATTTTATCAAATCTGTTCTGCTCTCCGCTTCCTGTTGTACAGTGCGAGGAAATGAAGTGTGTAAATCTGGCAATGGGCTTGGTGTTTCATCAGCTGTCAGTTAAATAGATATGTGACCTTGTTGCACACTGTAACTCTGCATTTTAAGCAGCCTGCAAACATATCGGTGATTGACAGCGCATGATAAACCCACCCATCCAGGGATCAGAGCCATCGTTTACTGACATCTTTCTCTCTTTATCTCTTTCTCTCTCCTCCTCCTCTCCACACCCTCTAACCTTCCTGTTAATTTGTAAAATACTATTATTATAATATCAGGCTTTTCAAACTATCTGATTTCCCTTTATACCCTTTCAAAACTGTTGTGTGAATGTATTTGTGTGTGTGTTCATATCCAAGGGAATACATCTCCCTATGGACAGAAGTGTTTACTATTTTTTGATGCCTCTGCTAGTTTAAATTGGGACTGACTGCCTGTGGCAACACTGTTGTGCATGCTCACATCACATATGTTCTGAAATCCTGTTGCTTCTCTCTCTCTCTCTCTCTCTCTCTCTCTCTGCTGATCTCCCATCTGTCCTTCCATCTCTCCACTTATCTGCACCATTCCTCCATCCTTCTCCCTCCCCCACACACCGCAGAGAGGACTGTGTGCGGGGCCCAGAGGCAGAAGAAGGCTCGCCAGACGCAGGACCTCATTGAGAGGATCCAACGTCCGCCTGGGCCTGTGGAGCAACAGCACGAACACACACTGCCCCTGGAGAACCGTGAGTCAACACGCATCCGCATGCACCGGCACACACAGACAGAGTCACACACCATTTTTTTCCCCACCCAATCTCCTCTCCTCCTCTTTCGACCTTATTCCTTTCACTTTTCATTTCCTCAGGCTCTGCCTCTTTCCCTCTGTCCGCTGATGTCTTCGAAGATGACATTTCCTCCTGCTCCTCCTCCTCACCCACTGATCAACATGGTGTTCACCAATCACCAGCCTTTTCTTCATTGCCAGGGCTCTCAGGTGATCAGTTACTGAGTGACTTCTCAGCTGTGGGCCCGCCCCTTAACCACAGCCCTGGTCATGCTCAGGTGAGGAAACAACACTGATGTGTGTTGGCAGCAACAAGGAAGTAATTCCTACAAATAACCTCTGATAAACACAGATTCATGAGTTTATAAATAACCTCATATGTCAACACTGATGATCTGATATTCTGCCTTCAGTCTGGTTTGGCGTTGCTCCCGGCAACCGAGGGCATCAGACAACCTACACTGAGTGAATCAAACTCCATAGCAACAACTGGGAGACCAAATGGGATGTATTTGACCTCTCAGACCACACCCCTGCTGCCAAAGGTAGTGTGGGGTTAATGCATGCTAATGCTGTCACTTTGGATTTCATTTTGTGGCTCATTTAAATTTCATAAGGGTCTTTTTTTGTTTTGAATATTTTCATGACTCCTTAAAACAAAATTATAATGTCAAGAATTCAAGCAAATAAATGTGGTCATATGACTTTAATCCAGAAAAAAAAAACATCATTTAGATTGTGTTTGTGTGTGCGTGCGTGCGTGCGTGCGTGTGTGAGTGTGAGTGTGAGTGTGTGTATGTGTGGTGACTGGTATTCACAGCATGTATACAGCATAACAGATAAAAGAGCATTGTAGAGGTCTTTAACCTAACAGGATGGTCATTCGTCTGTTTTGTCAAACACAATGCTCTGCTGTAAGCTGCTCTGCATTCATTACTGTCAATTTGCACTTCTGTGGGAGCTCAGTATTTGCCCTGTAGGTTAACACATTCACACACAAGCAGCATGGCTGTATGTCAGAACCAGCACATACTGTCATCTGGAGATTTGTGAGGCATTTACACATTTCATGTCAGAGTTTAACCTTGACATGGGGTAAATACCATTGAAACAATGTGAACAACTTGACATTTTCTCTGTGATATTTTATACGCTACTCTTGAAATTACTCACTTTAACCACACCACAGTATTGTTACAGTTGAAATGTGGGTAATGTATGTCTTTACAGACAGCTCGGCCTCCCAGCCCCACCTGCTCTTCCTCACTGCCCCCCTCCCTCAACTTCAACCATCTCCCCCGCCCACGGAAACCGCGGGACACCAAACCCAAAATGAGGAAACTTAAATATCACCAGTACATTCCTCCAGACCAGAGAGGAGGGTCTGGGACTGGAGGTACCAATATAATCATTTACAATCCTATAGTTCCTTTCATTTGTCCAATCAAGGCTTGCTCTTGTGGCGAGTTATTAGAATTTAGCCTAAACAATTGGTTATTTCCAGGAGGAGCCAAACAGAAGAGCCCTACTCCTACCCAGTCTTTAGACCCAGCCTACTCCCATCTCCTGAAGCAGCAGCAGGTCTTCCTCCAGCTGCAAATCCTACACAACCAGCAGCAGCAGCAGCAGCAGCAACAGCAACAAACACAGCAACAGCTACAGCCACAACAACAGCTCCCTGTTGGATCCAGGTATGCAAACAAATTGCTATTGATTTATGCAGTGTCAGGTAATCAACTAGGCAGATCTCTTTATCAATGAGATATTAGTCCTCAGATAGTTTGGGTGAGTTAATGCTGCTGTCATTCATCCAGTGGAGATCACAGTGATCTTGTGAAGTCCTCTGGAGCCATGCCTCTGAATCCCCAACCTGTTCCCGCTACAACAAACCACACCCCTACAGACACAAACCCTGTGTCCAAGCCTGAGCTTCTCCCCGCAAATCTCGTTGATCTAACAGTAAGAAAAGCATGAAAGCACTGAAAGAATGATATCTTTCATTTACAATTCATGGTGAAGACAAACTCGTAAATGTCTTTTGCCCCTCCACCTTCACCTCTTTCCTTCTTCAGGTGTCAGAGTTGCGGCAGCAGCTGCGTAAGCGAGGCCTCCCCGTCTCCGGCACCAAGCCTGCTCTGTTGCAGCGTCTCCGCCTGTTTCAGCTTCCCCACTCTTGCCTCACCCCTGCTCCCCTCTGCCAGCTGAGTACCAGCTTGGAGCCCCTCACCACCTGCCCCCCACTGCCACCCAACCAGAGCCCCGGCTCAAGCTCCAGCTCTGGACAAGACTCCCCCAGCAGCAGCCCGAACCAACAGATGTACGTCCAGGACAGGGGAGTTCCTAATGGCACTCTCAGTGACACTCAAAATGGAGTTCAAAACGGAAATCTGAACAATGTGCCGAATGGTTTCTCGAGTGCTGCGTCAGTCAGTTTGGCAGGTGAACATTGTCTTTCCAACGCTGTCTTCTTGACTCCTGCCAGCACTGCCTCAGGAACTCCAAGTCCCAGTCTACCCATGTCGTCCTCCTCGCCCCTGCAGTGTGGGACTCCCTGGAGAACTGACAACGAGCAGCAGCAGCAACAGCAGCAGGAGCTGAGTGTGGAGCTGGAGATGAGGGAGAGGTTACGGAGCAGGCCCAGGGACCGCTCCACTAACATCGGAGACGAGGTGAGCAAAGATAGGCTTGGATCTTAGGTCTATGATGAATTGGAGAAAAACAGGATGACTGCTTTGCAGAACTACAATCATTCATGTTTTCTTTATTATTATTCCTCTAGTCTTGTGGAGGATCCCTTCATCCTTTCCTGCAACAGGATCCTGGATGCTCCATAGGGAAGCCAGAAACAGACGGACAGACAGAGGTGTTGTTTACACAGGTAAAACACACAAATCAATGCACACATATATTGGACAATCGCTTCTCAAGGGCATGCTACACAGCCTTTAATCTAGAAAACTGGTCAAATGTGAGCATACTCTCTTCTCCCACCTGTCAACTAATTTACCGCTGCTTTCTAATCAGGTGTTTTGCTGCCAACCGTGTGATGTCATTGGCCAGGATTTTGAGCTGCCAGTGCAGATTACAGCCAGTCCAATTCGGACCTTGCCTGGTGTTCGCAGCTTGGAGGAAGAGCTGCAGGAGGCTATTCAGAAAGCACAGGTTAGAATCTGTAGATGAACAGGAAGAGACCACCAAAAGTTTCTTTTGCACAGTGGGATTTAAATGTTTCTTTTGGCCACAGATGGACCCTCGGCAGTCCATAGATGACATTCTGGATGAGCCCATAACTTGTGTTGGTAAGAATCCCATAATTAATAAAGAATACATTTTAAATGGCATTTTACTTTTTTTTCACCATCTAATCCTTTTTACTACCTCTCTTTCAGGCTCTGTCAATGTCTGTGATCATGAATCCCCTGCCCACTCGGTCCCTGGCTCTTCGCCTCTTCCTCCTCAAGCCGATCAGTCCCAGGCCTCCCAGCAGCACAAGGATGACAGTTTCCTGCCCTCACCTCTTTGCTCCTCTCTCCTGCTGGAGCTCCCTCCATCTCCTGCTGTAATAAACCCCAGCCAGGTGATCCCAGCACCTCCCCCACCCCCCATCTGTACCTCCCCTCTGCCGTCCACTGGGAGGTCACGGAAACGACGAGCTCCGACATCGTTTGACGCTGCTGATTGGCTTGAAACACTGACGTCCGGCCTCCGCCCTCTTACTCCGCCGACAGCTCCTTTTGTTGAGTCAGACTTCAGTCTGGATTCAGATCTGAATGTCAGTCGAGTGTTGGATCTAATGGTAGAACAGTGGTGAGGATTTGTGTGGGCATATCTGTTTGTATGTACAGTAGGTGAGCGTTTTTGATGATCATGAATGGGGCAAACATGCATCCCACTGAGGGCACAAGATTGTGAAAAGCCTCCATCAGTTCCACCCATCATTGAAAGGCTGTCAGAGTCACTGGCTCCACGCAATGTCGAGAGCTGGATTCATTTCAGCGAACAGATTAAACATGGCTTTGATGGGGCAACAAGAGCACAAACACATGCACACACATATACACTGCAGAGCACTGTTTAAAAGCACTTGGGCTCAGCCAGAAATGGCAAACAAACAACACATCTGTGGATTGACACACTCCACAGCACAATGTTTGCAGTGCAAAACAGAAAACCTGGTGGCATATTAATTTAAACATGCTTCCTGGCTGCACTGGGAGAATGTTGTTTCTGACTTATCTCCAAAACCCGTTGTCGGATTGGGTTGAGTGTGGCCCCTGGTGTTGACTCAGTCATTGAGTCCTAGCCATTCATAAAGCCCATTTAGAGTGTGTAAAAGCCAGACAGAACACACAGCTTGTGTGTGGCTCCAGACCTTAACCTCGGTGCCAGACACACAGTCGGCATGCAGAGGGAGAAAGCTGGCAGAAGCTGCAAACAAGCAGTGTGTGTGTGCGTGCTCGCGTGTATGTGCAAATGTGTGTGAAAGCTTGTGTGTTAAGTACTGTATGTGTGTGTTCAATGTCTGACTGTGCGTGACTGAGCACACAAGGCTGCTTCTGTTTTGTACGTGTCAACACCCAACTGCTTCCATGTATTATTAGCACCTAATACTAAATGCACTTGTAGTCATTTGTTTGCTTACAATTCGGTGTGCCTGTTGTGTGTGTGTGGTATGATTGAACTGTGAGAAGATACGTGTGAATGACACAGCAAAAAAAGCTGTGCATTTCTGTGTCCACATTTCAGACCAGACATTTCATTGTAGACTTATTGCCAGCAGGCAGTAACTCCAGTGTAGTTATCCAGTGTAATCATCAGAACAGCCACATTACCTTGTTCAAGTCACCGATCTCCAGGAGAGCAATCAGGCAACCACCCCAAAAATAGTCCCAATTCAAATGCTCCAATCAGAAGTAAGAGTTCCCTCATCGCTTTGCAAAAACAGGTGGTCATTTTGTTCCCTGATTAACCCCCAACAGTGTCTGGCCCGCTGCACTCTGCTTACCCTGCTACTAGCAAAGCCAGATTTAGCACAATTTATAACCCAACACCAAGGCCACACCTGTGCACTTAGTATAAATTAATTCCACACATGTATTATTTGACATCATTAAATCTTTGCTGTACATTTCAATGTATGAAACGACCATTTATATTAAGAGAAAATGCACTATAGAATTAGCACAAAATAATGTTTGGAGAATATGAAAGATGGGCAGGGGTGAGCTTGTCAGTTGAAGCTGATACAGTAAATACTGTACATTTTCTTAATGGTGACAGATATCTTTCTTTTATAATCTACATTATTTACTGGTCATGCAGAAATGGGCACATTATTTGTTTTGCATAATACAATTTTAGTAAGTTAGGTCCATTCTCAACCCAACTTAACATAATGACATTAATGAAAAAAAAATCTGACAGAGGTTAGCTGCCATTAACCTCTGTCGTGCAGATAAATGTAACTAATGTAGTCTACAGGAATTTATATTCCGCCCTTAATTGGCTGCATGGCCCATCAATCATTTTGGAGAGCTCTGATTGGCTCATTTATACAGTATCTGGAACATTTGTATTATTTATTATTATTTATTAACTGGACATCCTTCTGTAAGAACTTTATTTTGAAGAAAAATGAAACAGCTTTGCCCCCTCCTCAGTCTCTAAAGTGTTGTGTTAGAATAAAGGTTATGTGCTGAGTGCCATATGATTTGTGTAAAGGGCACATAAACTGACTGATCTGAGGTCATCATGTCATGTTTTTTGTACACAAACGTTTCAATGTTGCTGCCGGCCAGTTCCTTGTTCTGATGATAAACCGGTGTCTACTAAGCAAGACATCCTTGGTACATTATTGGAAGATCTGTGCATTGGCAAACCTTCAACAACACACAGCTTTATGTTGAAGCAATTCTTGTACAGCTTTACGCAAAGTCATGATGCCATGTTGACTACAGAGACTATGAAAAATGCAGTTGAATGTGTATGGATTGCTAAGATAATCATAGCGATCAATAAACATTGCCTGCTGCATGAATAAAAAAAAAGAAAACTGATTGGCAGGAGAGTAAGATGCTACCTCCTGTGACTTCCAATGCTTTGGGGCCGACACCAGTGTTTTCCTTTCTTATTTAATTTCCGAACACTGGTGCAGAGGTTCTTGGAACACCCCTTAGACAGTTTCACAGGTTTGGCTAAAATCCCAGGTTTAATAATACTGTTTTAAACTGGATTTGAAACTGTCCTGATCAACTGGAAACATTCGGGGGTTTCAGGTAACTGAGACTCTGTTGGCCACTGCTGCTATAAATGCCTTATTGTGAAAATGTGAGAAAATAAAATGTGTTTGCTTTTATTTATTATGTAACTTATTCATGCCAAAGATATCAACCACTGTCCAAAATGTATTTAAAAGCATTAAGAAAATTAAAGTCTTAATAGATTTTCTATTTGGTTCCTCTTTTTTTGTTTTTATTGCTTTTTTTTTAATTGAAATGATTAAAAAGTGGATTGCTTCATGAAGAAAGAACCACTGATAACTGAAATATTTCACAAGAGACTGTCCCAAATGATGACTTATCAAATATTGATGATCGTAAAGTAAAATTAAATATTCATTTGCACCAATATGCTGCTTAAATATCCATGAAGCAGCACTAACATCCACATGGCATGATGGTTAATCTTCATAATGACACAGTATTGTAATATGGAGGAACAATGATGTAGCTGTAAATAAAAAAACTGGATAATCTATAAACTCCAGTCAGTGATCATCATATGCAAAGGACCACCAAATTAAACAAAAAAGATATTTTATTGTTCCTTGAACTACCTCATATTAAAACTTACATCACATCAATATTTAATATCATATTACTAATATAGGGTATTACCAGTGTAGGGCAAGTTACTTCCAAAATGTAATACATTATAGATTACTAGTTACTGTCAATTGAGAGTAATTAGTTATATTACAATATTAGTGTCTCTGAATTGTAATGCTTTACACTACTTTTGCGTTACTTTTGAGTTACTTTCACTAAAATAACAGCAGAAGTAGCCTATGACTTGGCAACTAGCTTGTGAATTTCACCACGGGATCAATAAAGTCTCATCTTTATCATCTTTAAAACATCATAGTTTATTCATAATATTTTGTATAATTAATGTAAAAATATGCAAGTAACTAGCTATAACATAAATAGTGAAGTAAAACGTACAATAGGCCTTGACTTTGAATTGTGGTGGAGTAGAAGTATATAGTAGGAGAACATGAAAATACTCAATTAAAAGTACCTTACAATTGTACTGAAGTAGCCTACGGTATAGTTACGGTTGCCTACTTTCCACTGCTGATAAAATGTAATGATATTATGTGTAGCAAGACTAAAAATTAATTGCCGACATGTTTATCTGTCAGTTCAACAGGTCAGTTGCTCGGACACTGTCCGGCTGTCCGCGCTGACGTACCGTTACCTGGTGGAACACCGATGTTGTCCGTACCGTCTCTGGTTCTGGCTCTGACCACGGGAACAGCGACGGGACAGCTCGCTTCAACGCAGCGTAATAACTCCTGAAAATAATGTCCATCTCGCAAATGTATCCGTCTCTGCAGTCATCTCAACCACCGAATTCCAGCAACAGGAAAAAACACTCGCAGACTTTTTTCTGTGTCGAAATCTTTGGCGGTTTTGAATTCTTAAAAAAAAAAAAAAAAAAAGTTCCATAGTTCGTTATTTATTTCAGGGGCCACCTGAGGAGTTTTGGGACCTTTAGTCAAAACAGACCTGACCCTCCCTTCACCACCAGCAATACATTTTGGATGACCCTCCAAAATGATATGGAAAAAAAAGGATGACCCTCCCCAACAACTTATTGATGACTTCCGTACTGGCTTGCGCTTAGCAAAGACATACAGCTGTATGGAGTGCCGAATGTAAAAGTTCGGTTACAGTTTTTTAGCTGATGAATTTTCAACATTTAGCTCACTTTCCTCACATTTAGCGCATTTTCCTCACATTTGAGACAGAAATTATATATATATATATATATATATATATATATATATATATATATATATATATATATATAGGCTATATATAATATATCTAAATGTTAAATGTTAAATCTAAATATTATATCTAAATCTAAATGTTAAATATATATCTAAATGTTATATCTAAATCTAAATCTTAAATATATATCTAAATATTATATCTAAATCTAAATCTTAAATATATATCTAAATGTTAAATCTAAATCTTAAATATATATCTAAATATTATATCTAAATCTAAATCTTAAATATATATCTAAATGTTAAATGTTAAATCTAAATCTTAAATATATATCTAAATATTATATCTAAATCTAAATCTTAAATATATATCTAAATGTTAAATGTTGAATCTAAATGTTATATCTAAATGTGTCGCCAAGTGTACAGCTAAATATTTAGAAAATATTCAAATCCCCAAGGAAACCACGCCCACTGCAGTGCACCGCAAGTTTCAGTCAATACCAGTAGCTAAATACTGACTACAGTGGAGCTGTTCGACTAATGTTACTGGATTAAAACACATTTCGGTCAGTATTTTGTATTATTGACTTATATCACAGAAATGTCTTAATATTTGTGTGTACTATAATGCCGTTGTTTTGTTTGACTCATATCTCCTTGTGTGTTTAACGTTAGATTGACTCATCCTTCACAAGCAATCTAGCTCACACACTGCAGCTGACATGTCCTCTGAACAGGCCTCGCAGCACTGTAACTAGCTAAGTTAGCTAGGTCTCGCAATGCGAGACTGAACAGCAGTAGACCTGTCACACTATAGCCACATGTAGCTAAGTAGTTTTTAATACTTTGGTTACATTACATTTTATTAACCTGAATTATGTTGCTATATTAGCTTGTGAAGGAGCTATCCGTTGCTAACGCTAATTTATCTTAAAAAGCAGAAACATTAGCTAACTACTGCCAAGATATGATTTCACTAGAGACCAGAGAGGTGTTGTAAGACTCATCAAGTGTTGTCATGTGTTTACACTGTCTTACAATGAAACCATATCTTGGCAGTAACATTAGTTAGCTACTGCTTTTTGACATAAATTTGCTAGCTAACGTTAGCGTTAGCAACGGATAGCTACTTTGCAAGCCAATAAAATATAGCCTTGGCAAACAGAATTAAGGTTAATAAAACATGATAACTATGTAACCAGTATTACAAACTTCTTACAAGTGGCTGGATTGTGACATTTTAGTTTTGTTAAGATGAATATGTTGGCTGCATAGCTGGACTTTATCCATGCTGGGCTAATGTTAGATTGCTTGGGAAGGATGACGTTGGTCACACACGGAGATATGTAATTCAAACAACGGTATTGTGATTTGTGAACTATTAAGGAATGTCTGTAATATACCGGTCGGTCAATAATATAAAATACTGTAGATCAGTGCTTTCCAACCCTTCTGGTCTCAGGTTCCCCCACAGCCCTGTCATATAAACTCACATACCCCACCCTATCAATTCCCAATGTGTTCACACTATTTATCATATTAAAGTGAATATTCTTACATTTTCATGCAATTGAACTGTAAACATTTAGGTTGGTTTGGTCAGAAATTCTACTAACTAGACATTTTACTTGAAGTGTAGTTAATGTTTCAAAAGTCATCCATTACTTTTAGCTAATCATTTCAACTGTTAGCTAAGTCAGTAGGCCACTTTTAGCTATTTTTTTCTACCATTGATTACTTCGCTATATGTTTATGTGTTGAGCTGTTTTAGCTGATATATTGTTTCAAGTCAATCATAATTCAATTATTATTTTGATTAGTTAAGCTGCTCCACAATCTTTCCAAGTACCCCCTGGCTACAGCAGAGATACCCCTTGCTGGGGCATCATGGCAGGTGTTGTGTCAAAGACTGTTTCCCTGTAGATGTGTTTCCTGCTACTTGCGATCTAATTGGAGACAAACAGTCAATCAGAATTGACCTTTTGTGCAGCGCGATTTGAAGCCACTGCAGTGGGCGTGGTTCTTGGGGATTTGAATATTTTCTAAATATTTAGCTTTACACTTGACGACACATTTAGATTTAGATATAACATTTAGATATGAATTTAACATTTAGATTTAGATATAACATTTAGATTTAACATTTAGATATATATTTAAGATTTAGATTTAGATTTAACATTTAGATTTAGATATAACATTTAGATTTAGATATAATATTTAGATTTAACATTTAACATTTAGATATAATATATATAATTTCTCAAATGTGAGGAAAATGTGCTAAATGTGAGGAAAGTGAGCTAAATGTTGAAAATTCATCAGCTAAAAAATTGTAACCGAACTTTTACATTCGGCACCCCATACAGCTGGGCATTGTTATTTTACAGCCACAACAAATGTCACTAAACCTCTGTATTCTCATTAGGCATCACACTCCTCTGTTATGGTGTGGTGGCCATTTCAGTAGATTTACTCACTAACATTGTTGTGGAAACACCATAAGCATGGAAACTAAATGCACACGTCCTGCATTACTGCATTACTTCAAATACTAAGTTACTCCTCTAGTAAACTAGTATTCACATGAAATAAAACAATAAAACATTGAGACCATTCAGCAAAGCACACTGGGTAATTCAACACTGGTTGCTATGGACTCGTCACTAGGCTTCCTCAGTAATTGTATATTTTAGCATAGGTAAAGCTGCCAAAGCTGAACATTATCCAAAACTCCATTTCTCAGACGAGCGTCAATTTGGGCGCTTGCATGCTACCACTCTTTCCTTCTCAAATGCCTTGAAAAGGCTGTCGTTTATATATATATATATATATATATATATATATATATATATATATATATATATATATATATATATATATATATAGGCTAGACAAAAAAAAATTGGATGACCCTCCCCCCAACAAAGAATAAAAAGACATGACCCTACCCTATTTTCCTCCGGTGGTCCATTCCATAAATACCGAACGGTCCCTAAATGTTAAAATGTTAAAAGGTTAAAATGCGTTGTAACTCGCGTTACTGAGATTGTAACAAATATTACCAAATTTGAATTAGTAATGCGTAATATTAGTGCGTTACAGCAAAAAATACATTCATGTAATTGCATTAGTTTTGTAACGCGTTACTCCCAACACTGATTATTACTCTATTCATATGATGTCAGATTTTATTATGTATCACAATGAGATGAAGGAAACTCAAAAATAGAATTCAATTCTGGAGGACTCTTCCATTATCCCTAGTGGGCAGGGTGAATACAATTAAGATGTTTTTTTCTCCCACAACTACTTTACCTCCTCCAAAACATACCAAAATTTCTCTCAAAGTCATACTTTAAAAAGCTAGACTCAATAGTTCTTCCCTTTGTCTGGAATTATAAATCCCATAGAATAAAAAAAGAACATTTGTGTAAGTCCAGATCACATGGAGGAATTTTTATAAATTATTATTGGGCTACATCTATCTGTTCCATTGCATCAGTGTTAAATGATACTGCTTTGTTGTCGAATGGGCTGGAGATTGAGCGAGAGGACTGTCTGCCATACTGAAGCGGTGCTGTAATTTTATCTCCGATTCCTCTTAACAGAACATGTTACAAGCACAACCCGGTAATACATGACACAATAAGGACTTGGAAACAGATATCAAAGAACTTAAAACTCAGAGTGATCTCTCTCTGGTTGCCAATAGCAGCAAACCCTTCCTTCCCTCCTTCTTGTCTAGACACGGCCTTTGATATGCGGAAAGAGCTCGGTGTTTGTAACGTAGGGGATTTATATATAGAAGGATCATTTGCATCTTTTCATCAGCTACAACAAAAAAATGGTTTACCCAAACACCATTTATTCAGATTTTTTCAAGTAAGAAATTATGTAAGAACACATCTTCCTCAGTTTGAGAAAGCAGGGCCAGATAAGTTGGATAACTGCCTAGGTGAGTTAGGGAGGTCAGATCTCAATATATCCTGCTTATATGATAAGTTGCAAGAGATAAGCCGCCCAACTACTGCTACTGTTAAAGCGGATTGGGAAAAGGAGTTGGGTACGAACATACAAAATGACCTATGGGACGAGAGTTTAGCATATATCCACAAGTGTCCATAAATGCACGTCATTGTCTAATACAGTTTAAAATCCTACATAAGCTACATTATTCCAAAGAAAGACTTTATAGGATCTTCCCTGAGCTCTGTCCTCTGTGTGAAAAATGTGACACTCATGTTGGTACAAGGTTACTGGAGTGATATCTTTAGTTTCATGTCCAAGGTGTTAAATATTCAAATTGTCCCAGATCCAGTTTTAGTAATCTAAAAGGAATATCCAATGAAGCAAAGAGACTGACACTGGTGCAACAGCGCTTCTTGGCATATGGAATTCTCACTGCAAAGAAGTGTATCCTCTTATTCTGGAAAAAGAAAGAGGCACCAACACTGAAGATATGGCTCACGGAGATGATGGACACACTCCACCTTGAGAGGATCCGGTTCATCCTTAAGGACAAACTAAAAGACTTTGAGAACATTTGGCGACCTTTGGAATCTTATTTTACAGGACAAGCAGTATCCTGATCGCAGGTAGGGATTAGGGCCTCTCATTTGTTCGTTTTTTGTTTTTATTTAGTTTTTTTATTTATCCTTATATCCATTCCTTATTTTTGATTGTATATTGTAAAAAAGAAGCACTGTAATAACAATTTTGTAACTTGATTTTTGAAATTAAGCTTCATAATAAAAATATTTGAAACACAATGAGATGAAGGGTGTCCCAGATATACAAGATTATTTGTAGCTGAACAGGGGCCGTACAGAAACTTCTTAACTTGCAGATCCTATCTTAAACTCTTCTTAATTTAAGACTAGGATAGGAAGTTTCTGTAATACGACCCCAGGAGTCTAGAGCCATGCTAACTTGAGCTAAATGCTAATACCAGATCAAACCTGAGTCTAGACAATATAAGAAACCCTTGGTTACACCAGCATGCTAACATGCTCACAATGACATGCGAAGCAGATGTAATGTTTACCATAATCACCATCTTAGTTTAGCTTGATGGTGTTAGCATTCTTATATTTGCTAATTAGCACTAGCACAAAGTACAGCTGAGGCTTTTGGGAATGTTATTTTTGCAGGTATTTGGTCATAAACCAAAGATACCTTAATAATTTGTGACCTGATGATGGCACTAGAACACCAAAGCTATTAAAGTTACAATTCATCCGGAGGAGGACATGAGCAAAGACGTTATTGTTATAACCTCTTTGACATGAGTATGAGTATCTCCGATGGTATGATCATAGACAGTATATAAACTGGACCAACAGATCCCGTTGCTCTGGACGGAGACCAGTGAAGGCTATTAGAAGCACTTTTCTGGAGATGGCTGAGCATTACTGCGCAGCCTCCAACTGAGCTTGAAGACGTAGATGTGACGTGAGCAACCTGTTGGAAGTCTTCTACTGTGCCAAGAGAAATCTCAATCATTCCCAATCTTGCAGAGACGGAGAGCGTAGGTATACTAGCGTTGTAAGCTAATCAGCGGTCGTTTTGTGGAGCTGATAGGCTCGATTAGCTTTGTATCAACTCATTTGGCAATGGCTTGAATGTAACAGATGTTCATTAATATCAAAAAGTTACATACTTAAGCTTTAAGGAAGTCTCCTTTTTTATACATCAAGCTTTATAGTCTTCTTCAGTGGTTAAGACACTTTTGCTGCAAATGAGCTACCCCTATAAAAGCAGGTGGACTGTATAATTGATTGATTGATCACAGACCAAGATGTATTGTGAGGATCCCTCACCATTTCAATCAAAGGCCGGAATATAAAGATACAACAGACAATTCTTTTACTCACTTACAGCTCAGAGAGATCTAAACCAGCCTGTCTGTTAGTTCTACAGTGAGCTAAAGCTGTGTATGTTGACAAGTTTAACCCTGCCATACCTGTCTAGAGACCAGGCACAAAGAGAAGAAATAAGATGAGACAATCTACTCTGTTTGACTTATCCACCCAGGGGTGAGAGTGGGTTTTCACAGGGGTACTACTCCAAAGCTGTGACCAGGGTGTAATGAGGGATTCTCTGTAATGGCCCCTCTAGCCGTTCTACATCACTTCCTGCCCCTTTGCAATAACCGCTTCCTGTGCGATTTCATGGGAATTAAAGGGAGAAAGGTGTGTTTCATATGTAAAGCAGAAAGCTCTTGCTGAGACGTGAGATGGTTTGTGTGGATTCCCTCCCTTCCTCCATCTCTCCCTCTCTCTTCTTCACTCTCTCGTTTGGTCTCTTGGGTTGGGGTGTGTGTGTGTGTGTGTGTGTGTGTGTGTGTGTAGGCTTTGATCACTGGCAGAAGGTCGCTATGGTTCGATTTCGTGGCACTCCTCTGAGAGGTTTACTCTGCAATTATAAACCATGTGAGAGAAGGCAGAGGGATGTTAATAAAGCCCATGTGTCGGTTAGCCAACAGCGAACATGAGTCACGTTTACAGTATGAGGCAGAAAAAAGGCATTTGGTACCACAGCAACCACTACATGGGATGTAAAATCCATTTAATAATCTCTTTACTATGTGAGCTGTGTGGTTATAAGAGACTCAATGAAGGACTGCAAGAGCATGAGGCCCTGAACTTCTGCTGGCTCCCCATCCACAGCCTCATACATACTGAAGATACCATAAATGACTTACTTAAACCTGCAATAACGGATTTTTGGCCACTTGGAGCTACATTTACATATTACCTTTTGAAGTTGATGTGGCTAACGTCTTAGCAAACTATTTACACATCCAGCAGACACAGAGCAGCACTTGCTTTGTGTTTTTGCTGTAGTGTGCTATAGATACCTTACATGTCTACACATAGTGGCTTTGAAACACTACATTTTTCAATAATTAACAGAAAAAAAGAAAAACAAAGCTGAACAGATCCTTGGTTTCAGACTGCTTCTACAAGTCTTAAGTCTATAGAAATAAAATAAAAACATCTGAATGTATCATTTCCTCTTGGGACACAAAACATGGGGGTTCAATGAAACCACTATACAAATCGTGTTGTCTGATGCAGAAACTGGTGAATTATTACTGCCGCTCTGCCTCAAGGAGGAAATATCTGAAAAATTCAAATGCTCTCTTTGCCATTTGAAGGTAGAGTGATTTGTATAATTTGTGTTTATAACAGAGAGATAATTGAGAGAAGACGGGGGTTGATTCATGATGATAAACTGCTTCTGTAAAGAGGCTGTTGTTGAGGAATGATAAATTATTCTTATGTTCAGAATAATTCCCTTGTAGTTCTCTGTTCAACTACATCTAACTGGTTCATTTACACCTCCTCATGAAATCTGTTATCACACAGTGCACACGACCAATATGGAACATGCCTTTCAGCATTGCTAATCATGAAATTACGGATGTGGAATTTTAAATCCTCACTGCAGTCTGACTCCTGCTGCACAAAAAAAAAGAAAACGTGTTTCTGTACTAAAATCTTGCTAAAGGGACATCCAGTGACAATTTCAAAAGACATGGCAGGGTGCAGTTTTATCCTGTGAGGGAAGGATGCCCTCAAACTGTTTAAAGTAGCCTGCATCTGTCTGTAACTAGAGGCTTCTGCAGCTTTCCAGCGCTACCACACATCAAACTGCAGGGCTGGTTAAGCTGAGTAGAGCTGCTGCTCGTCTTTGTTTAAAACTGTGTGAGATGGGGAAGGCTAATTGGACTAATTAGCACCAAAACAAGGCTTGACTGAACAGTCTTTCTGTACCACAGATGTTTTGCCTCTTTTTAAGTTGAAAAAAGGATGCAGGGAGAAAAGAGCCTCATTTTCAAGGCTAACCCAATGGGCCATTATTAGGCTCTGTGCAGTCACAAAACAGGCGGGTAGACATGTTTCTGATGTGCTGGTGCTTTAACTGACCTTTGCCACAATAGCAGGAGCCTCAACAACTCCAACCAAGCTTCTTGACAGTCAGCAGTAGGTGAGGCGCACCACCCTGTGGGATGAAAGCTTAACCAACTTTACACTTTTCTTGTCTGAACCATAGATATGAAATGTTTTATAGCTATGCTGCTTTACATTTTTGTTTCCAACTGTAATCTAATCCAAAGACCCAGAGACTTCATGAAGACTTCATAAAGACTACAGCGCTCTACCTCAATATAGGTAATACAGCATGTAATGTTTTGAATTTATGAACAGTATTTTATTTCTATATACAGTATGTGAAGGGTACTCTCTAATCTCTAATACATCAAATCAGTCAGAGTGTTTTGCTGAAGTCTGTTTAGGATCTGCTGAGGAACATGAGGAAGATTTTATGCCTTGTTTTCATCATTTGCTGCTACAGTGCTTCATATTATCTGCCCAAAATGACTCCACTGTGCAGAGCACACATTACCCTTGTATCAACAAGAAAAAGTAACCCAGAGGGTTTTTGGTATCCTTATCTTGGAAATTTTACTAGCATGCTGTAGGCTTAGTGTGGGATAAATATAGACAGTACTTTCCATTGTAGTGGTTTATTATAAAATAAAAGACTGAGAAGCTTTCGTGGATCCTGTGAATATTTTAATATGAAATTTAGTTGTCTCTTCAGGACATTGCTCCGATGACAACCAATAGTATAGCATAGTATGTTAATTAGCGTCTCAAAGAATTTATGTAGGGGTGTAACACCAAGCTATTATCTGTATCTGTTTATTTCATTAAAATATCTGTATTTGGATTTATACTGGAAGTCATTAGAAATTTCAGTCATTTTATACTGCTTAATCCATCAGATACTGTTTTTCAACCGCTAAACCTTTTCTTGTCACTAAACAACAGTTTTGATACCTTCCAGTTATGGCTGAACGATTTTGGAAAATAATCTATTTGCGATTTTTTTAACCAATATTGTGATTGCGATTTAAAATGTGATTATTTTTAAAACTGTTGTTATATTCGACAAAGACAAACAATAAATCATTGTATAGTATGACCAACACAATATTAGATAGATTAAACATAATCTGTTATTTCCTGTAGGCCAGGCCTCGATTAGGTGACATTAGAATGACATATTATTTATTTATAAACTACTTCAATCACAGTGACTGATTTGTTGAATGTCCAGCCTTGTAAACATGTAATAATTACCATGACAACATAAAGCACTGACAAAACTGAGGTGGTAGTTTTTGGCGCCAAAGAGGAACAATTAAAAATCAGCGCTCAGCCCCAATCGACAACGTTAAATGGACAAACGGACAAAGCCATAAATATGTATTCATGGACTCAGACCTGAATTTCACACACAGACAATTACAAAGTCAGCCTACTATCACCTTAAGAATATATATCATGGGTTAAATGACTTACCGGTATGTCTCAGCAGGATTTGGAAAATGTGTCCATGCTTTTATCTTTAGTAGACTAAACTACTGTAATGGTGTCTTTACAGGTCTCCCTAAAAAAATCATTTAGACAGCTGGTTTAGAACGCTGGTGCTTGAGTCCTCACTTAGACCAAGAAAGTGGATCACATCACTCCGGTTCTGAGATCTTTACACTGGCTTCCTGCCCCTCAAAGAATTGATTTAAAAATACTTCTGTTGGTGTATAAAGCAGTGAACGGTTTAGGGCCAAAATACATTCATGATCTTCTGCTACAGTATGCCCAGACCTTTTTGATGCAGCCTTTCTTTTCTTCATTTCTTACTCTGCATTGTATCTTTTTATTCTCGTATTTCATACCTGTCTTATTCAATTTTAGTTGTTTTTTTGTAACTGCTCTTTATTGTTTTATGTAAAGCACTTTGAATTGCCTTGTTGCTGAAATGTGCTATACAATGCACTGAAATGTAAACACACAGTGGAAGTGAACAGCTATTTTTCTAATGTAACCTGTAACCCCACATAATAATATGGTCAGATTGGGAAGCGCAGTGGCTCTTTTTTTTTTAAGATAATGTTGAAAAGTTTTCTTTTGCAGCATTTAATTAAACATATGCTTAAAGGCATTTATAGGAAGTTCTGTGATGGTGTATATGTCTTATTGTGTAATTTTGACGCTAAGATTTTTATTTTGACGGCATATTATATGGATTTGAAATATCAGTTATCGTTTTCCTTGATTACATCGGTCATTAGAGCCGCATGCACACAGTTTTGGCATGTGGAAAAATGGACAGTGGTGGCCTAAAGGTTAGAGAAGCGAGGAGCGTGACCAGGAGGTTGTCAGTTCAATCCCCAGACTGACAGGTTAAATCTGGCTGGGAAAAGTAAGCAAGGTTCTTAACCCAAACCGCTCCAGTGGAGCTACTCAGCGCCCAGCAGATCAGACTGTGGTTGTACTAGGCAGCTTCCAGGTATGGAGGGGCTCCACGATGAATACTGCTGTTCATTGCTATTTGCTATTCATTTACATCCCAAGTCTCTGTGATGTACGGTAAGTATGACCACATACACAGAATCTTTTCAAATGACCAGCCACAACAATGTGAACCTGTTACTTGAAATGCCTTTCAAATCATGTGAAAAGGCCCAAATCTCTTTTAAACTAGTGAGAAAGAAGGTCAATGAGCGGAATGATGTCTAATGTAATTTTTGAATTGAACCATTTATATGAGCCTTGGGAGGAGAAAAGACTTAGCTGTATTGAAGTTAATGACCTCGGTGTTCAACAGATAAAAGCCAGTTTCCAAAGAAACAGACATGTCGGGAGATATTTTTATTTTGTTTAAGCAGTGCAGGAAGAAAGATGACAGAATTGTTGTTCATTTTTACACAAATTACCACTTAGTATATCCTCAAAGGTGATTCTACCTTCATTTCACTGTTGAAGTTCTTCTTGTCAAGTTGCTCTGCATAACAATGATGTTAATTTTAGAAACCTGACCGTGAGTGTCAATTTGGTTCAAAATGAAATCCAAATTTAAAAATGCACTTTTTAAAATATTTTATAATTAAGGGCAAATATGCTACAAAAATCCTCAAATAATGCAACCATGCTTGCTCCAATTCTTCATGTAAATTTGACGATGGTATTATTGCCAGATGTTTTTTTATGTTTCTATAAAACTGATCTGACAATTTGACAGAGGACAGTGTCCTGTCTTCTCTAATTGACTGTGATGTCCTGTTTGTTAATGAATTTCTAACACTAATAGGTGGTGTAGCTATTGTTTTGACAGTCTTTAGAAGTCACATCTGTATGTAAATTTAGCACAAGCAAGTCTTTCCTGTTTACCACACTTAATTTTAAAACTTTCAGGGCATCCAATATATGTCCTGGTAAATCAGGGATATTTTTCTTTCTTTTAAGTTTATGTACATGAAAGAACATAAAGCACATATTATTGCACAAAACATGTATCTCTTCATACAGGACGAGACTTGAAATTAGACAGGACAGGACATTGTACAGCACATGACACAAACTGGTCTGAGCCCAGCTGTGCACTTTGCTAAACTGCCTGTACCTGAACTGTAGATTCATCCTCCTGAGATTTATTGTCTTGTAGAAGCAAGATTACAGCCAAATCAGATAAAACAAAGCCTGCACCACAAGCAGTCTTGTGTGTGTTTGAGTGAGTGTGTGTCTATGTGTGTGTAATTGTGCCTGCAGAGGACACAGCTGAGTTCCAGCGCAGGTTGTGGCTGACTACACCGCTCACTGCTCCCCGCTGGGTCTTTTCTGTACTTTTTAGTAACGACTCATGTTTGAGGCCGGGTGTGAATGACAGCCCACCTTACACACTTTGCGTTTGTACAGCTGCAGTGTAACACAGCCCAACCTTGCCTCCAGCTGATAGCATTGTAATACTGAAAAATAGATGCTGGGGGTTGGTGCATGCCTGGCTGCTTGCTTGAGTGTGTGTGTATGTGTGCATGTATGCATGTACGAGTTGTTGTTACCTCCTCAATTAGTTTGCTGGGAACCAGGGTGAGCCGGTAGGTGTGTTCACCCTGTGGCCACGTTTCATCCATGTTAATGAGGATATAAGGGCTCCCATCCCTCCAAGGTCATACACACTGTAGGAGTACTGTAGGGATTAACTACCCCCTGCAGCCTCATTCCATAGGCTCTGCATACGACCATGACACATGACCCATTGGATCTCGTCACGTGTGAGTTTCTGTATATCGTAATCCATGTGTGCTCAAGGTGCACCAATCCTTCTTACCCATATCATCAGCTGTTTTTACATCTTAAATGTGTAGCTATACCAGGGAATGAACTTAGCTTTAACCCCACTGAACATTACATAGTTCAGATATCTGTCCCGTTTAGATGGTAACAGCATGTGTTTGCAGACTGTCAATAGGAGACCTTTTTGCTGCGATCCTCTTTCTAAACCACATACACTTAAAGGAATAGTTCGACATTTTTGAAAATGTGTTAATTTGCTTTCTTGTCGAGAGTTTAGATGAGACAGTTGATATCACATATTTGTCTGTGTTAATTGTAAGGCTACAGTTGGCAGCCAGTTAGCTTAGCTCAGCAAAGAGGCTGGAAACTGAGAAAACAGCTAGCCTGGCTCCGTCCAAAATTAACCCAACACATGTATCTACTTTGCTTAATTTGTACAAAAACTGTAAAAGTGTTAAACAGTCCAGACAACCCACTGTTAAACAACAACTTGTCATTTTTAACTTCAGATTTTCAAAGAGTAAACTAACAAGATATACAGTGTAAATTAGGGAGCTTTAGAGGAGCTGGAAGGGTGGATCTTATTAAGCAGGCTTGCGGTTTCCCCGTTTCCAGTTTTTATGCTAAGCTAAGCTAACATTTGCTGTTTGTTGCTTCATATTAACTGTAGATGAGAGAATGGTATTGAGCCTCTAATTAACTCTCTAAAAGAAGTATATCTTCTGCTTGGAACTATTCCTTCAAGCACCAGACTACATGGCCACGCAGCAACAAGCATACTACATTGTTACTATACAGCATTCAGTTGCCAATTCTGTGTTTGTGCACAAAAAATCCTGGCATGGCTCTGTTCATTCCACAGTTGTGTTGCTGCTCCATGGCTGCCTCTTTAAGCCCTCCAGAATGCTTCCAAGGAGAGATTGCCATGCTTGAACTAATCTCAGAACCCAGAACCAAATCTTGCTATGTGGCAAGCTACTGGTTGTCTGTCAGGAGAGATTCTGCTCCCTCTGCCTTAACAACCAAGGCAACCAAGCATGACCACCTCTCCTTCAATGGAAGACCCATATATGCCAGCACTCTCTCCTCGTGTCTGTCTTTGTCATTCAGTCTCTTCGAAACTCTGTAATCCATATTGATAGGAGGGATGAGGCATGCAACACGAGTCATAAATGGGGGCTCAAAACCTCTTCCAGCTATTGAATTGTTTTTCCACTAAGCTCTCTCAGTTTCTTGTGGGTTCTCAGTGTCCAGTGGTGCTGCTGTCAAAGCTGTATGATGTGCAGACCATCTGCAAGTGAGCTATATGTACATTCTCTGTTTAATTCAATGCGTTTACATCCAATTTAAAAAAAAAAGATTATATTCCGGTTAAGGCAATACCCCGATTTCGCTAACGTCATGTAACAAACCTAGATAACTCCTTCAGTAACCGGGGTATTCCTGCATGTATACACCTTAAACGAGGTATGATCGGGTTAAGTGTCTGCGCATGCTTAAACTGCCCCTCCCCACTCCACTAGAGTGGTTTTTGAACCGGAAATAATCCGTCACCACTGAAAAACAGCATTGGCCGAATCAGCAGGCCATCGGCAGCAAAAAGCTTGGAGTATGTTTTACTCCCCGCCGGGGCAGCAGCGGACATCGGGAGATGGCTAAACAGATTGTCAATCTCTGGGGCTGTCAACGCTGTGTCTCGGCAAAAAAGTTGCTGACTGCAGTCAAGCCTCCAGTGAGCACCATGCACAGAGATGAGGTGCTACTCTCTGTTTTTCTGTGCTGGTTGGCATTCTTCTTCTTCTCCAGCATTTAGCGGCAGACTAGAACACTTGTAGGCGTATATTGCCCTCATTGGGTCCTGAAGAATTGCATCCCCCAGTGTCTATGGTGCTGTAGAAAAACGAGTACAGTCACATTTTCAGAATTTTGGTATCGACTTGGTACCGAAGTACCGGTTCTCGTGACATCCCTACTCTCTACAGGTACGACAGACTGCAGACAATCTCTGGATGGTTTAGGGATTCATTGCATTGCTCAAGGACACTTTGGCAGAACAAGCTCTATGTTGTAGCTAGAATCTCTGCGCTTTGCGGTTGAACAGGGTTTTCCCTCATTAGTGTGACAACCTGGTTAGGAAGTACTGGATATATTTGTTCAGCAGCTGCAGTGTTTCCCACGGGTTGAGAATTTACTTGTGGTGGTGGGTGGCGCAGGATGTGACGGCGCGGCATGTGATGGCAGGGTTAAGCAATAAACTAGTCAAACAAAGGTTTATGAACTATTTATTGAAAACAATGACTACATAACATTAACAGATAAATAATTATTTGTTACAGACCAGACTAGAAGATGATACAGATGAAGTTTAGCCTTTGATGTGCTTTGTCAATTAAATCTGTTTGATTTGTCAAATAACGTTTTGGTTCAGCAGATAAAATACCTGATTACCTGGTCCCAAATGTTATATGTACTAACAACTTAACCTTAAAACTACAGTCCATACGGAAAGTTGCACGCTATTTTAAATCTCAACACTGTCTCCTCCTAACTCCTGTTAAATCACATTAGACTAACGTATCTAAACTTAATTCATGTTCATTTAGTTTGTTATGGATCATTGTTTGTTTTAATCCTTTTGCGGGGATCCTAATAATGTTAAACAGGCTGTTTTGTACTATACATGTCCGTGTTGCACACATTAAGATCTCATCTGAACAGATTTCTGTCAAACTCTGAATTATAGTTTAAAACTTTTACAGCCAACTTATTAAAATCTCGGGTTTTATTCAGGCTCGAGTCCATAAAGGCCGTTTTATGGTTCTGCGGAGGCTCCACGCAGAGCTTTCGCCGTAGCCTACGTAAGTGGCCTGATGTTTATACTTGTGCGCTGGTGTGTGCGTCGAGCCGGCATGTGTGTGTGTGTGTGTGTGTGGGGAGTGTGTTGTAGAGCGAGGGAGAAGTGAGAGAGTGACGGCGATTAGCTTCGGAGCGAGTACTGACTCTAGAGTCATAGTGAGAGAAACAAAGTGTCTCCCCTGTGCTTTCTGACCAAGGTGGGAAATATTTAGCAGGAAAAGTTAACCCTCTCCTTGATTTCATGTTGGTTATGGAGAAGGAGAACCAGGAAATGAATCGGGGGAAATGCAACGCTACCAAGCCACGGCTGAGCGAAGCGCGTCGCTGCGACGTGCGGTTACATTTTTCGAGAGGTGCACGTCATGCTACGGTGTAGGGTCCGCCGTAGACGCAGAGGGGTCTGCGGGGGTACGCCGTCGATTCTATGCAGAAGCATAAAAAGGCCTTAACAGTTCATGGATATGCGCACGTAGAGACAAACTGAAGGTTTGGTTATCAACAATAAGCTCCGGTCAGCTGTTAGCTCAGGTTAGCTCCTATTACCTCAATTTTAAAGATAAGCTCGAGCGAAGACTGCCGCGGAGAGGGTGAACAACAAGACTCTGATAAATGACTGCGACGTTTCTACGGTTTATCAGTACAGTTAATTCGGAAAGCGACAACACCACAAGCAGCATGCTGCTACTACTAACATGAAGCGTCTGAGCCGTGAATCGTTGACGCTGTGTCATGCATGGGAGCAACAATTGATTCCCGTGTCACCCTCGCGGAGCGTGACTTCACGAGGGGGGAGGGGCTGGAGGCATTCATATGTATCCAGTAAGCAGTTTGCAGGAGAGGGAGGACTGCGTGCAGAGACATTATATGGGCAGCATTATTTCTCGACACTGGATAACAGAAGCAGATCTTAGGTAGTGAGAACCAGGCCCTGCAGAGATGCAGATTATGTGAACCGAAGGCTTTGACGCATCCCTTCCCCCAAGTCTCTCCACATGCTCACATGATGCACACGCTGCCCTTCGAAACCGCAGCATTTATTTTTCTGTCCATCCCATACGACTCGAGCATGGCTCACTTTTTCTCGCCTCCCTCTGTTCACCCTATCATCAGTGTAAAATACCTCACCCCTGCAGACAGAGACAGATGGAGAGAGCAGCAACAGCCCCCTGCTCAGCTCCAATGATTTATGCCATTGTAGCATAGACCCACACACACACACACACACACACACACACACACACACACACACACAGATACACACCTATGCATTCATGCATACAGTATGCATGCAATCATACATCAGCGGATGATATTGCATGCATAAACTTACACAAGGACTCGCTGGTGACACAGAGCTGAATGCATGACAGCACCTGTCTTGTGTTAATGTTAAATGCCAGAGCTCCAGGGCTTTTTAAAAGGACGTGCATCTTTGAAGCAGTGGCAACAGAGTCTGACATCATTTGTCCCTTTCTATGACAGTTAAAGAGGAACAGGCTGCAGGCACATTCTTCCTCCTTATTCCACCTGACTGAGGTGTCAGACCTAAAAAAGCTGTTGTACTCTGCAACACTGTGCTACAAGAATGTCGGTTGTACTTTTTTATTAAATGCCAACCAAGCAAAGTGAGTGAATTGTGTATGGTACATAGTCAGCATACAGCACTGCTGCAGAGAGAGAAAGAGAGACAGAAAATTGTCAGTAGACATGTTTGTGTGTGCATGAGGCGGTGTGTTTGTTTATGCCGCGTTGTGGTCTGGGGCTGTTATGGTGTTGCAACAAGGACATGCTTGGTGTACAGGAGGCAACGATTTGCGAGTAAGGTCATTGTACATGCTGCCCTCCTCTCATCACTCCCTCCCTCTAACCACACAGACACACACAGCCAGCTTTTTAATATGAATTATGTTGTGTCAAAGGGGTGGGGAGGTGGGAGGGAGGATGGGGCACATATATGGGGTTGGGATGGGAAGAAGGGTGGTGGAGGGTGGGCAGGAAAGGGGACAAGATAGAAAGAAGCAGTCAGATGGCAGGCAGGTAGAAAAGAGGGAGGGCTGATGGAGGAGTGAATAGAGGGATGAAGGTAGAAAGATAGAGAAAATAAGGGAGGTAGAGCTGTGGTGGAGGGGAAATCGTTTATCCTGCAGCCCAGGTAAGGGTGACCTGTTTGTCTCTGTCGGCCTCTGTTACTCCCCTGATGTCTCTATAATAGGCCCGTGAAGCAGGTAGACACGGCAGCACAAAGCAGCGGCCCACAGTAACAGAGGCTCACAGGCGTGCTTAAGCTCCATTCCACCCCAGTAACTTTGGAGAAATTCCCAGAAATTTCAGTTAATGAATTAAATAGCACCATTTGTTATTTCCAATCACTTGTTTTTTACTAATGCAGCTTAAAGAAGAAATAAATAAAAAAAACAGTCAAAAACTAACTCTTCAGGGCAGCTTTTGCAGCTGCAACCTGCATTTCTGAGTCAATTATGATGTTTTGTGGAGTATTTTTTCATGGCTCTAGGTATGGTAATGTCATCTGTCTGGTCGGTTGGGCGACCACTTTGGTCCAGACTGAAATATCTTCTAAAAGGACTGGCACAACATTTTGTACGGACATTCATGGTTTCCAGATGATGAATCTGACTGAGTTTGGTGATCCCCTCACTTTTCATATAGCGCCATGATGAGGTTGACCTTCATTGTTTTTGAGTGAAATGTCTCAACAACTATTGGATAGATTGTCAATAATTTGATACAAACATGTTCCTCCTCAGGATGAATTGTAATGACTTTGGTCCCCTGACTTTCCATATAGCGGAATCATCAGGTTTAAATGTCAGTTTGTCCAGTACTTTGGCTTATAACTAAATACCTGCAAATTCCCATCAGCCTCCGCAGCTGTACTTTCTGTTTAGTGCTAATTAACAAGTATAAGCATGCTAACATAAAAAAACTAAGTGAACATGGTAATATTTCACCTGCTAATCATCAGCATGTTAGCATTGTATTTGTGAGCATGTCAGCATGCCGGCGATGATAGCATTTAGCTCAAAGCAAAGCTATGCTAAAATACAGCCTCACAGAGCAGGCACAGAGCTTAGTTGTGTTTCGCAATAAATGACGGTCCAAACACAGTTGATGTGACGTCATGTCAAAATATTTCTTGCTAGTTCAATAGCAGAGAAATTCTTCTTTTCTGAAACATCAGTTAGGTTTTTGGCTACAGCACCTCAGAATCAAAGAGCAGCAGCTTCTCTCTAGAGGTACGATTTTGAACCACTGTTCAACAATCACACAGGGTGAAATCTATTGTGGAGTAAAAATGTCAACACTCCATGACAAACGAACTCCTGCAATCCACTGAACACCACAGATTGATGACTTATAACAGTGTAAGAGTATTCAAGGGAGGATTGTTCCTGAAGGCAGTAGCTATAGATCTAGCTGGAACTTAAAATAAAAGTAAGCCAGGCAGCCGGGTCTCTTTGATTTGTCTCTCCTCCCTCTCCTGTTTTTTATTTCACTCTTTGTCCTGTCCGTGTGATGCAGTAATGACAGCCCCTCTTTGCTTGCTACGAAATCACCTCAGTGAAGATCCATTTCATTATTTTGATTTGGAAATATAACAGAGTGTGGTGGCAAAGTTGGAAATGGGCACAGATGAGAGGGAGAGAAAGACACAGGGTAAGGAGAAAGAGACGAGAGGAAAGCTTGGCCTAGAGCTATGGAAAGTTGTAATAGATGTTATGTGAGCAGCAGGAGAAAAAAAGCATGTGGGCGTTTATATGGAATTAAGACGTAGGTAGTCATTACCATATTGTCTAAGACTTTTTAGTTTTTCAGAGGATTGCATTGGTTTTTCTCAAATTACATCCCTACATATTACACACAGCTACAGTTACACACATTTAAAACAGTGTTAGCACCTTATCAAGTAAGCTGATTAAAAAGTCTTATTTTCACTCAAAAACAGTCAAGCACAGAAAGGATGAGGTGAGAAATAAAAGGCTTTATATCCTCAATTTAAATTCAAATTAATAAAGCCACTGACACCAAACTCTTGACTGGACCTTACCTTTTAGCTGTTTCATTAAAAAATCAATAAAGACAAAAGTGACAGGTAAGCTTGGAGAAGTGAAGGATATCTCTGCTCCAGTGTGCAACTCACTGTCATTCACTAAAGAGCCAATCACCTGTTGAGATGTGTCCCACCTAACAGTCCGTCAGGAGCGACCTGTTGACACGGCCTGCGAGTCAGACACACAGACGCTCAGAAAAACAAGCCATCTTATCAAACAACAATTTTATCAAAAGAGGACTTCCTCATTATGTAAAGAGAAGAAGTTAAGTGTTAAAGTGCCTTAGTGAGATCACTGTGTAAGAAACTGTGGATGAAGCCTACTGGGACCATCAGATCAACAGTTTTAATATACAATATATCGGATATTTTACAAATAAAGGTCTGGCTTTGTGCAGCTTTAAACCAGATTCAATGGTGTTCATCAGTGACTTGAATCAATGGCTCAACTACATTTGCTATGTTTACATCCTCAGAACCAGGCTGCATCTGCCCAGTGAACAAATTCAACAAAACAATGGTAGCACAGACAATGTGAATAATTGTGTAGAGCATTTTCAGGGTCCAAACACCTCAGGTGGTGGCCTAGTGGTCTAAGAGTAGTCTACCTTGCACTGTTCACACATGGTGACTCTTGTTCTTTAAAAGTTGTTTAATCTATATATATGTCAAAGCAATGTATGCTGCTTGCAGCTATATTTGTGATTTTTTTGTAAAGCGAACAAACATTTTATTGTACAACATAAATTACATTTTTTTAAGGTATTGTTTAGTGGGATCAGTTTCGTTGAAGGATTACATGGGTTCTTGTTAAATTTTAGATTTTGTCCTGCTGGAAGCACAAAACACAGAGTTGGATATGTGCAAGAATGTAGCCTTCCCTATAGAAATATCAGGACAAACATGTTGTGATCATATTACAGTTTCTACAATAATAACAATTATAGGTGCTATACTCAGTTAGTATCTGTAGTGTCTGAACTCAGAAATGACTTATTTAAATAGTTTGCCTTCAGATTGCACTTCTTTGCCAGGACGGTTTTCCCAACCCATGTATGAGATCAACTGGCTGCCAATCAAATGAGTTACATTTTGTAACCTTGTATCATCCCCACTGTATTGTTCCTCCAGAAAGTTTTAGAACAATACAGTGCATTGTTCCTGCAGCATAAGAAGCATCCTTTGTTTCACAGTAATATGGTACTTTGTCCTTACAGCTGAAGTATCTCTTGGTTTACAGTAATCTTGTTTTATAAAGCTTCTTTATAATAATGCGGCACATTGTTTTTTCAGCTTATGAAGTATTTCCTGCCATTTGTTTTATGTCGTTCTTTTGAGCTCGTAAGAAAATAAATACTGTTGTTTTTCTGTGCATCCTGGAGGGGAAATGCAATTCTACCTTTGTAGATCAATAAAAAACCATTGTATTTAATACATTCCACACACCATCCTAATCCATCCTCTCCTATTAGCAAACATATGGGCATGCTGTCTGCAATGGCTGTTATGTAATTAATAGTCATGGTGGGGCAATTAAAATCGGGACGCTTTATGGGCTTGCTGATTAAGATATTTAAAGCATGAAGTACCCAAGGCTCTTATTTTTGTGCAAGTTTCTGTGTATATTCTTGTTTATACTCATTTTCTTATTGTTTCCTCTAGCAAATGTGTGTTTGTGTGAAAAATGAACGCTGCCTTTGTGACTGTGTGCGATTTGAAAGTACGTACAAGTAGAGGAGCAGTTTTAACACTTATCCTTGACTTTTCCTTAACCCGCATGCAATTAATTACTGCCCAGAATAGCAGTCCTGGAATCAGCTGCTAAGGAAATGAAAACACATCAGTGTAAATGCTAAGCCAGCCAACTCTGGGAGCGTTGTTGTGCAGCATGCTGAGACCCTGCACCGCCATCCATTTGCAATGACAATTATTATCGCGTGAAAGCAATGGTCTCCAACTATATTCCAGAGGGGATGTGTGTGTTCACAGTCGCACAGTAATCCATATTCACTCTCTTAATTGGTTCAATTAGTTCTCTTAGATACTGTATGAATTTTACACTCTGCCTGTCCCCAGATAAAGTCCAGTTAACGTATTACTGGGCAGGGGTTACAAATTGGGTTCCCAGTGGTGAGGCTTAATGCACAGAGGATTTTAAGTCATTTATGTGGTTGAGTGGGCTAAAAACTGTATTGCTGACACTGTAATGAGGGAACACAAGCATCTTGGCCTCACTGTAATGGCACCTCATTGCTTCTAATTCTTCTGTGCCACTTTTTTGAAGTCAGTCTAACTACAACCAGTATTTGAAACACGAGCAAACCAGATGGTCTTCTTTTTGCATGTTTACTTATAAAACACAAAATGATACATGGTACGCACGTTCAAAAAACTGTGTTGCTTCCAACTTCTCTAACTTCTAAACTAAAACTAACTACATCCAATCAATTACGCTATGACGTAGTGCTATCTGACTGGAAGCTCAAAATACTGAAATGTTATTGGACCTAAACATTACTAAATCATGCATTTTAAACCAATACATTTCTTATGAATTTTCATGAAATAGTTTTTTACCATTTTAACTGTTTTTAAACTAAATTATTATTTCAGATGAACTAGTCCCTATTTGGCTCTTACATTACCCGGCCCCTAATTGGTTAGGCAGGAGGACTAAGCAATTATAAACTTAAATACTGAGAGCCAAACAATTTTTTTACAGTTTGTTTACAGGCCTTTCAAGGATGCTGGTCTTGGTCTTTATCTTCACTCTTCGCACTGTTCCATTGGAATCCGGCAACGTTTCAACTACTTTTCCCATGAGCCAGGAATTCCGTGGGGAAGAACTGTCCACTAGTAGCACAACATCTCCCATCATGAAGTTTCTTCTTGGCTTCAGCCATTTCTGGCGCTCCTGAAGAAGTGGAAGGTATTCACGCATCCATCTAGTCCAAAACAAATCCACAAGATATTGGATTTGTTTCCATCTCTTTCTTGTGTACATGTCGTCTTTGTTGAAAATCCCTGGAGGCATGTTGGGTTGAGATTTCAACAGCAATAAGTGATTGGGTGTTAGAGGTTCTACATCATTCACATCATCTGAAACAGTTGTAAGCGGCCTGCCGTTGATGATGCTTTCCACCTCGCACATTATTGTCCGAAGACAATCATCGTTCACTGCTTGCTCTTTCAAAAGGGAGTTAAGGATTCTTCGTACAGTCCGAATTTGTCTTTCCCAAACCCCGCCTTGGTGTGAAGCGGCTGGGCTGTTGAATATCCACTTTATTCCCTTTGGCTGCAAGACCTTTTCAATCTTGTCATTGTCCAGTTGTTGAATGGCTTCTCTCAACTCTCTTTCAGCGGCCACAAAATTTGTGCCGTTGTCAGAATGCATGATGGTGACTTGACCTCTCCTGCACATAAAGCGACGAATTGCATTAATGCAGGAGTCTGTGTCGAGGCTATCTGCAACTTCAATGTGCACCGCTCTGAGAGTGAGGCAAGTAAATATCACGCCGTACCTTTTGACTGTACCCCGGCCCCGCTTGACTTCAAACGGCCCGAAGAAATCAACGCCGGTATTCGTGAAGGGAGGCTTATCTGGTAAGAGCCTATCTTCAGGCAGGTTTGCCATTTTTTGCTCACCAACCTTTCCATTAATCCTGCGGCACACTGTACATTTGTTGATTATCTTTCGAATTGCAGAATTGGCTTGTGGGATCCAGTACCTGCTTCTCAGTTGTGCCAATACATAACTGCGTCCACAGTGTCCTGTTCTTTGGTGTATGTCTCTCAAAATCAGTGTAGCAACTCTGCTTTGCTTTGAAAGAATTGCTGGATGTTTAGCATTTTCTGGCATGGCAGACTTGTTGAGTCTTCCGCCAACCCTTAACATGCCATCTTGAAGAATCGAATCCAATTTGAACAGCTGACTGCTGCGACTGTGCCGTTTACCTTTCTCCAGTAGTTTGATTTCTTCTCCAAACTGTGGTCTTTGACTGAATTGGATTATTTCAGATTCTGCGGCCACCAGATCGTCCAAGGTAAGTGATTTCTTTTCTGTTGTTTTGAATTTCTTCATTTGTTGTTCTAACTTTGATCTTTCCTTTTCAGGGTCCTTTTCAGTTTGCCTGATCGCTCTTGATATTTTCTTTCTTTCCTCTTTCAGTTTCCACAGATTTTCCCTCACCTTTAAAATCCAGGCCACTGATCTTTTTAGTTTATGCCAGTCCGAGTAATGGTTGATCAGTTTGTCTATTGGTTCCTTGTTTTCTTCAACCTTTATCATGTTGACTGTGGCTCCATTCTTGACTTCGGGATCATTTTGAAGGATTTCCTTCCTTCGCACAGGCTGTTCCGACCAGTCATATTCATTGTTCAGCAAGAAGTCCGGCCCATTGATCCATGTTCCTCCTTGCACCAAACTCTTAGCTTTCAGGCCTCTGCTGGCTTGATCTGCAGGATTTTCCGTTGTTCTGACGTACTTCCATTGCGATGGCTTGGTTGCTTCTCGGATCAACGAGATTCTGTTCGCAACGAAGGTTTTGAAGCGAGCAGTTTCACTGTCAATGTATCTAAGCACTGTTGTGCTGTCTGTCCAGAAAATAGATTGTTGCAGTGGAACCTGAAGCTCTTGATGTAACATCTTGTCTATTTTAACAGCGACAACTGCTGCAGTCAACTCTAGTCTGGGGATGGTGACCAGTTTGAGTGGGGCCACTCTTGACTTCCCCATGAGGAATGCACAACGTTTCTCACCTTGGCTATTCTCTAGCAGCAGATAAGACACAGTGCCGTATGCGGACTCTGAAGCGTCTGAAAAATGATGTAACTGTGCTGCCGCAGTGCATCCAAAATCTGTAGGCTTCAAACACCTGCTCACATGGAAGGTAGAAAGATAACTGACATCTTCGATCCATCTTTTCCAATCTTCAGCGTGTTTTCCGCCAATGTTCTCATCCCATCCGTATTGTTCTTTACAAAGATCTTTCAGCAGGAGTTTAGCGGGCAAGATGACCGGAGCCAAAAAGCCAAGGGGGTCGTAGATGGAATTCACGACTGATAAAATGCCTCTTCTGGTAATTGGCTTGTCTTGCAGCTTCATACTGTAGATGAAAGTATCAGTTTCTGTGTCCCACTGTACACCGAGTGTCCTCTCGACTGGCAAAGCGTCATGTCTTAGATCCAGGTCTTTCACTTCGCTAGCTCTATGTACTTCAGGGATTGACACTAACACCTTCCTGCTATTGCTCATCCACTTTGTTAAAGCGAAGCCTCCGCTGGCACACAGGGTACGAAGCTCTCTAGCTAAGGTCACTGCATCATCTTCTTTAGCTACACTCTTCAAACAGTCGTCTACGTAAAATTTGCGCAGGACTGTTTGGACAGCTTCTGGAGATGCATCAGCCTTGTGATCTTCAGCAGTTCTTTTCAGTGCATATGAGGCAACACTTGGTGAGGAAGTTGCTCCGAAGAGGCGCACGGTCATTCGGAATTCCTCCATAGGCTCGTTCAACTTGCCGTTGGGCCACCAAAGAAAACGGAGTAGGTCTGCATCATGTTCCGGCACCTTGACCTGATAAAACATCGACTCGATGTCCGCCATCATAGCTACTGGCTCCACACGAAATCTTACAAGAACACCAACTAACGTGTTAGTCAAGTCGGGTCCTTGGAGCAGCTCACTATTCAGAGACCTATCCTGAAACGAAGCTGTGCAGTCGAAGACCACCCGCAGCTTTCTTTTCTTCGGGTGATACACCCCGTGATGTGGTATGTAAAACAGCCTGTTGTCGTCTCGGTTCAGCTGTTGTACTGGAACTTGGACAGCATAGCCTTTGCCAATGATGGTCTCCATAAAGCCCTTGTACTCTTCAAAGAATTCAGGATTCTTGTTGAACTTTCTTAGCAAACAGGCTATGCGCTGTTCCGCCACACAACGGTTATTAGGCATTTGGATCTTCTCATTCCTGAGTGGCAATCCAATGCAGTAATGCCCGTTCTCAAAAGTTGTCGTTTTCTGCACAGACTGCAAAAACTGTTTGTCTTCATGAGACATCTCCTCTCGGTCATCGTAATTACGTTCTAGAAAATCAGTGTTATATAGTTGGACTAGCAGCTTCTCAATCTCCATCACATAGATTCTGTTTACTGAAAACATAGGCGTTTCATTCATTGCATCATCCAGTTCCTTTCTTACAGGCCCATTCACAACCCAGCCAATGGCAGTCTTCACAGCATAAGGGCCTCCATCCTCAGCATTAATAACGTGCCATGGCTCCATTGCTCTTGAACAGTTAGCTCCAATAAGCAGGCCTACATCCGCTTCTATCTCTGGCAAGCGTACTTCATTGAGATAAGGCCACTTCTGGATATCTGACTGTTTAGGTATGTTCTCTGTGTGAACAGGTATGTTGCTATGAGTGAACACCTTTGGTAGCTCTATGAACTTGGTGTCTTCCAGCCCGCACACTTCCAGGTCTGATATGATGAAACTGTCCATGAGCTTCTGTTCTTCTGGTTTGTCTTGACCCATGGTGCTAAGAAGTATTCGTGTCGGTTTCCCTTTAATGTTCAGTTTCTTTTGCAGGTCTTCTGTGCAGAACGTTGCTGTGCTTCCCGGGTCCAAAAAGGCGTATGTTTCAACACACTTGTCACTCTTTTTCAACTTGATCTTCACCGGTACTATTGACAGCACACATTTCGCTTCTCCGGCCCCCGTGGGGTTACAGGACTCTTGCAGAATAGAAACTTGAGCACACGATACTTCACTTCCTAGACGACCATCTTTCTTTTCAGGTGAGACAGAACCTTCCTCTTTTATTACGTGCAGAATGTCTGGATGTTTTAAAGCACATTCTTTACACTCAATTCTTCTTTTGCAGAATTTGCTAAGATGACCCGGAACTAAGCATCCGAAACATAAGCCCTTTATTTTTAAGAAATCCACACGCTCCTTATGTGGTTGGTTTTTGATTTTGCTACATGATGCAAGAGTGTGAGATTGCTGACAGTACAAACACGGCTTCTCAAAAGGCACTCACAGTTTTACTTGAGTACGCTGGCTTAACATGAGTTTCCTGAGGCCCTTTAGTTTCGGTGGAAACATTGGTCGCGAAACTGCTTCCACGGACCTCTTTCCTTCCATGATGCTTTTCTTTTTGGTCAGTCTTTCCACTTGGAGTTGGGCGGCTGTCTGAGATATTACCAAAGAGGGGATCCATCGATATTCTAGCTTGGCGGTCTATGTAGCACACCAAATCAGCAAACTTTGCTCTCCTGCCTCTTCGCTCTTTCATGTCATAAGCTTCAGCACGCCAACGTTCCTTCATTTTGTACGGTAACTTAGACACCACTGTGCGTAGGTTGGTTGGGTTGTCCATCTCCTCTAAGAACTCAATGTCTTCCATAGTATTGCGACATCCAATCAAAAACATTGCATAGGCGCTCAATGCTTTCCCATCATCAGACTTCACTTGAGGCCATTTGAGTGCCTTGTCAATGTATGCGCTGGCAATCCGTAATTCATCGCCATAGTGCTTATGAAGTAGTCTCTTTGCCTCGCAGTAGCCTTTGTTAGGTGTCATGTGAGCACAGCTGCGAACAAGCTCTTGAGGTTCACCGGCCGTAAATTGTTCCAAGAAGTACAATTTATCTTGATCATTGCTGGTTTTCTGCTCTATTGCGTGCTCAAACGCCCTCATGAAAGATTTGTATTGTAGCGCATCACCCTTGAACACAGGAATGTCTTTGGTTGGTAGATGAGATAGCTGCTGTTGTTTTACGAGTAGCTCAGTGATTACATTCTGTTTTTGCATAACCGCTAGTATGTCATCACCTCTGTTACCTTGAGCATTAGGCACGTATTTGGAGACTGGTTGAGGCTGTTGTTGTATTCGGGAGTGTCGCGTTTGTGGTTGAACACGAAGGTTCGTATTAGCTTGTTGTGGGTGCATAATACTAGTTCTTTCCTTCATGTGTCCACCTCGTGGCTTTTGTGCTGTCGCGTAGCTACTCAAACCATCTTCAGATCTCTCATATTCTTTAAGCACCCTTAATTTTGCTTTGCTCTCAGCTAATGCAGTTTCCATCTCTAACTCTTCCTTTTCAGCTTTGATTCTAGCTGCTTCAAACTCAAGCTGTTGCATTTTCTTTAGCGCTGCAACACGTTCAAGCAGGGCTGCATGTTCCGCTTCCTGTTTAGCTCTTGTTGACGATACTCGTGACGCAGCTGATGTGCGACTTACTTGTGATCCACATGGGCTACCTTGTGCAACATCGCTGATCCCCACCTGTGAAACACTGTCATTTGGCTTAACAGTTTCTTGCAAATAATCAACCACATTATTTTCTTCTTGCGGCACATTTTGCACTGGCAGTTTGGGTTCATGCTCAGTTGCAATCCACTTTTTAGTCGTTTTCATAAATCCTCTAATTGTTGCCATTTTAGGTTTGAACCAGTTCTCTTCATCAAATGTTTTTCGTCTTCAGTCAAAAGATTTGCAACTTCGCTGTTGAGACGGTTAAACTCATTTAGTGATGTTGCAAAATCATTTTCCATAATATTTTTCACCTTTTGCAAATTTTGAGCATCACTCATCATTGTCTCTAGCTCTTTTATTTTGCTTGTCAGAATTCCTAATGTTCGTCTCCTCAATGCAATGCACTTCTGCAATCTCTCTTCTAATGCCTTCTCTATCAGCTTACGTGATCTTCCCTGTTCCATTGTATCCTCGATACATCTATGTTCATCTTCCTCAGCCATCTTACAAATTGCAGAGTTAATGCTCTAGTTGTATGCAAACGTTTCAAGCACTTTCTTCAACGGTACTTTTCTTAATAAACCGACTGCAAAAAAACTTCTTAAAGATCGCCGTAACTCCACATTGACTGAATCATAACTTGTTATCAACATACGTTTTGCAGGGAAGAGTTGACCTACTTTCATTTTCTTCCAAACTCACTCCTTATCATGTCTTTCTTTGACAATCCACATAGATAAAAAGTAGGTTTTGGTACCGTATCTGGGAGAATGCCTTGGAGGATCACCTGTTTCAACGCTAGCTTCTTTGGTTAAGTTCCTGACCTTTTCTCCTTCTCTCAGTCTTCTGAAGAAAGCAGTCCCCACTTCAGCGCGCAGCGTCACTTCTCCGTTAGCAGACAGGCTAACTAGCCGTTAGCATGCCAACTAGCCGTTAGCTAGTAGAGCGAAGGAAAGCCTGACATACAGCGGTAAAACTGCGGCCTGGTGACGGTCCGTAGCGGGCCTCTGGGGCAGACAGGTCCGGCTCCGTGGCTCGTTTGCGGCGCTAAAGTCCGATACACCGCTTCCTCATCCAGCAACAAGCTAGCCACGTCCTCCTCGTTATCCAGCGTAGCTTCGTTTAGCCAGTTTTTTGACTAATATAATGGCACCTCATTGCTTCTAATTCTTCTGTGCCACTTTTTTGAAGTCAGTCTAACTACAACCAGTATTTGAAACACGAGCAAACCAGATGGTCTTCTTTTTGCATGTTTACTTATAAAACACAAAATGATACATGGTACGCACGTTCAAAAAACTGTGTTGCTTCCAACTTCTCTAACTTCTAAACTAAAACTAACTACATCCAATCAATTACGCTATGACGTAGTGCTATCTGACTGGAAGCTCAAAATACTGAAATGTTATTAGACCTAAACATTACTAAATCATGCATTTTAAACCAATACATTTCTTATGAATTTTCATGAAATAGTTTTTTACCATTTTAACTGTTTTTAAACTAAATTATTATTTCAGATGAACTAGTCCCTATTTGGCTCTTACACTCACCGTGTAGTCTTATGCAAGACTTACATTAATGGGAATTCTCGCACACAGACACACACACACACACACACACACACACACACACACACACACACACACACACACACACACACACACACACAATATCAGACACCGGTAAATAGTCTTACAATATTATCACCTTTATAAACACCAAGTCACCTTTAATGCACTTAACAACTCTAAGGTCAAGGATTTAATTCGTCATACTAAGGTTTTTTTTTTTTTTTTTTTTTTTTAAAATCCAAGGTCGCTGATAAGGCAGCCAAAAATAAATGAAATCAACAGCTTACCGCTTCATATCTTTCATCCACATCACCTACTGTAACCCTGAACCCTGATCAAACACAAGCTGTCTGCAGACAGAACTCAAATAAAAGTAGTAATACTACCATAACATACTCTTACAACTATTGTGCCGCCTTTAAAATTGTACTCAAGTGCAGTAAGTATTATCAGGAAAATATAAAAATAAAAGTTATCATGCATTATTCCCTACTACTACTATTTCACCAGTGTTATACTGTACTACTGGATTTTTTTTTTTTTTAAATTAGAGATACATTAACATGTAAGCAGCATTTTAATTTGAATCTATAACAGTGCATCAGATTTTATCAACTGATATATGTTGCTGTCTGGTAAATGCAGTGGAATAAACAAAATCCTTCTAAAATGTTGTGATAGTATAAAGTAGCATATACTTAAATAACACAAGTACCTCAAAATTGTACTTAAATACATTACTTGAATAATGGAAGTTATTTTCCCCACTGGAGACAAACATTTGGTATAAAAAACTTTATTATTAAATACTTCAAAAATAAAAACTCATTTAATTCTATATATAAACCTTTTATCCCAATACTTTGCATCAGATGTTATTTGGTGGTGGTGTGTGTGTGTGTGTGTGTGTGTGTGTGTGTGTTCAGGGCTGGTCAAGATGGTTGGGAGTGTGTGGCCAAGCTTTAATCAGTAAAATGCACAACCCCCCTAACACAATTTACATCTGTATACAGAAGGGCTTGAAGGGCAACACTTTCCCATTCTGCTCCAGAGCCTCACATGTGGAAGAACTTCCCCAGCATTTCAACATAAATGATATAAAACTAATACATTAAAAACAATCAGCTGATTGGAAACTTTTATTTATGTTTATTCATATTGTTTAGAGAGAACTACATAACAGTCCGTGTCTCCACATACCTACGTATGTAGCCATGGCGTAGATTTTACGCAGAAGCATAAATTACGCTTAACACTGTACATGCCAGATTCTGCAACATGTGTGTAAGCAATCGGCAAAAACTGTAATAAGCCTATAAACTCATGATTCGATACCATCGAGTTATGACTCGATACCATTGAGTTATGACATAATGCCAGACTAGATAATGTTTCATCTCCTCACCTGTACCTTTAGTCACATGCCCACACCAACACAGCCCCTTGGATGTTTTTAATGCAGTTCTAATTTTGGTCTGACCACCCTCTAATTTCTGACGTAACTTCTATCATCATCTGTGAAGATGTCAATCAATAACCTATATCTGAAACTAGAACCCTGACTAACAATATAACATATTACAGAAAGACAAATTATTACAAAATACATAATTCAGTCAGGACCACTTTGTCAAAATAGATTCATTCATCTGCAATTTGTATTTGGCCATATGGCTCTGTTCTGGGGCCTCCCCGCACTTCCACGTGCATACCTGGAAAGCATGAGGCAGGGAGAGCACACCTCCCTGCCCTTCCATGTGCATACATGGAAAGCCTTAAGCAGGGAGAGCAGCAGTGCAGGATCCCCCAAAACCACTATACCAGGCAAAACCGCCCATCCATGAGCTTACATGGAAACCATTAGCAGGGAGGGCAGCAGCAACACCGCACTATGAGGCAGGAAGAGCACAACTTCCTGCCCTTTCATGTGCCTACATGGAAAGCCTTAAGCAGGGAGAGCAGCAGTAGCAGGAACCATGTTGCATTAAGAGAAGTGGATATAGCATTCATTCCAATGAGAGTTGCTCAAAGCGCATGATGCAGCTCTAAAATACCTGAATCTTCTGCGTTGACTGGCCCATAACATCAAGATGGACATGCGCACTAGCGACAGTTTGATTGAGTTGTCGTATAGCCACACCACTCGTTCATGAGCTTTTGTCTTGCAGAAACAAATATATGCAGAGAACTCGTCGTTCATTGTCTAAAATATTCACTAACGTTAAACATTGTTTTCATTGTTTTCATCGTTTAATGCTTATCTAAATAAACAATGGATGTATTAAGAGAACCAAAGAGATGTTATCATTATGTCGTGCTAGCTGTAGCCCCGGCAGTTTGTGAACAGAGATTCCAATAACGTTAAATCCACTTTACAGCCCCACAGCATACAGCCCTCGGATGTGGAGGCGGCTCTGCCGGGCGCAGTCCTGTGGGTCTGATACACGTTCATTACTAGCTACCACTAATGTTAGCGAGACCCGGCAGCTTGGGAACAGAGACCCAAACAATGTTATATCCACGTTACAGGCTACAGCATACAGTGCTTGGCTGCATCATAAGATAACACACATGATAATCCACAGCCAGTATAACCATAATTACAGCTACAGGAACTCAGGAGAACCGTCATGTGATCCTGCATACCAGTGCGATGTGTTTAAAAAAAAAAAAAAATTATTAATTTATTTTAAGATGGTTTGAACAAGGACCATCCAAGTATTCGGACTGGTAAGCTGATGTACCCCCCAAAAAATTATAACCGTGAAATACATTCTATTGGAAAAGTCTTTCTGGGCCAGCAGGTTGTCAGACGTTGCAATTCCACCACTGGCCACTAAGCCCATGGTTGCTTCAAGACATGGCACTGTTCCTGGGGGCTTTGGCAGGTACCCTCTGCTAGAATTACGGTGCGTTTTGAGCTATATTATGAATCGGCGTAAAAATCTCGTAGAGTAAACAGGGAAAAATCACTGACATTATCACTGCCACGAGAACTTCAAAACCCTACGAGGGTAAAAATGAAACACAAGCACCTAACTGCCCGGGAGCACCTACCCTCTGCGTCGCTGGAATGACGCCATCCATTAGTGACACAGGCGCAGGTCTAGCGGTGGAGGTAGACGGAAGCTTGGCGCAACATTTTTTTTCCCTACTATGGCCACGCCAAGACCCGCCCTTCAATAGCAGCTCGATTGATTGGGGTTAGGCATTGACCTCGAGTGGTTAAGGTTAGGATAGCTGATTGGTCAGGGGATAAGACCTATACAAATCAAGTTACGTTTCCTTACGTAAGCATGGACGCCTGGCCAATAGTAGCTATTGAAGGGCAGGTCTTAGCGTGGCCATAGTGGGGAAAAAAATCAGCCGGGGCGGCTGATTTCGTGCAGGACTTCGATCCTGGAATTCGTGCCAGCGACTGCAAGCGGTGACTGGATGCCAGACAAGGCGGACAGGACGGGGCCGTCCCCCGAGCCTGCGGAGCCAGCCGCTGGAGCAGCAGGGGCAGTGCTGAGTCTGAACTCACACAGCATGATTTAAAACCTGACCTCCAAACAAGGGACTAGGGCTGCTTGATTATGGAAAAAATCATAAATGTGAAATTTCTCTTCATACTTTTCCCGTTTTGAACCTTTATTTTTTCATTCAGAACACAACTGACATAATGAGAGACTTGCAAAACGTAATCTGCAAAATAATCGGTTTTCTTGATAAATCTGTTTATGTGATTGTTAGGAGCCGAAATCGTAATCGCGATTAAAAATTCAATTAATTGCACAGCCCAGCAGTGGACCTCCAAAATGTCCCCTTTTTGTCTGCTGTTGGATTGGTACGCAAGTACACACACACACACACACACGCACACACACGCACACACACGCACACACACACACACACACACACACACACACACACACACACACACACACACACAAAACCTTTATTAAATCAATGTTGGCATGTGAAATAAGTCATTAAGTTAGTGACATGCTAAACTATGTGGCTTAATGGTCAATCTCCTTTTAACGACTGAGTTAAAGATACAGCATAGCCAGGAAATGGAAACCAGTTTGAAAGACACAAACACACACTCGCACATGCACATGCACACTTCGTCAAACAAATGAGTCCGTTGCATTAGTGTCTGTCTAGTGAATGGAGAGCGTGTATTGATCTGGAGCTCGTACATCAGTGTGGTTTGGCAAAATGCCATTAAGGTGGAGGGGAAATGATGTACAGACATACACACACATGCTTTTTATAATTTTCTTTCCCAGAATAAACTGCCTCAAATTCCTGCTTGTTAAAACGGTCTTTCCATCTAAATTATTAATTCAAAATGTATTCTTTATGTTTCGATGTTTTCTTTCCTTGATCTTTTATTCCTTTATTTAATTCTTTTTCCCCTTTGTCTTTCCACCATCCTCTCTCTCTCTCTCTCTCTCTCTCTCTCTCTCTCTCTCTCTTGTGTACCCATAGGTGTCCAGCTCAAGGTTTCACATGAAAGTGACTGTACAGACAAGCACTATAATAGCAGGATGATTCTGCGCTACAGGGTCAGGATCTATGATAATGTACCATGGGGAACATTTCCATATAATGAACACAGTACATCTTCTTTAGAGGCCCTCTTGAGGAACGAAGATGAGGACACACAGATAAAGAGGAACGAGAGAAAAGGAGATCAAGGGAGATTTCAAGAATGAGAGAGGTAGAATAAAGGAGGAGGATGGAGAGTAAAGAGGGGAATAGTGGAGATTGCAATAATGAGAGAGAACATTTAATGGGAGAGACAAAGAAGTAAAAGAGAAAGAGGTAATGTTAACGCAGTGCAGCCGGCAGTTTGTGCTCCCTCTGCAGCACTTGTGAACACTCCTGGCTGTGTTGAGCACTTGCTCTTTCATATCAGCCTCCTGCTGCTACTGTAAAAAGACACATTGAGAGAAAGACTTTTGCGTGCATTTGTTTATGTGTTTGTGTGTGTATGTGAATGCACGTCTGCAAGTCCTTTGTCGGGGAGGTAATAACAAATTGTCATGCTGACTCTTGATTTGTATGGATAAAAGAAGCCATAATGAGCCCCATAATGTGAGCTATTTGGTGCACCATTTAAAGCAGGGTGCCATGTCTGTCAGTCACAGGCACTTTGAAGTATCTCTGTGACAAGCCTGGGCTTTTGTCCTAAAGTCTTGAACAATAAAGTGATACAGCGATGACATACATGCACACACGCCCAACTCACAACCCCACATCTGTTAAACATTCATTATTCTCCTCTCCATTGTCTTGCAGAGATCCAACTGCCATGAGCTACAGAGCCAAACCAGGCTGGACCAAGTGGCTGCCACTGTTGCTGGAGCTGGCTCCACATGGCACGCAAGTGTGAAATTGGTGAGTAGAATAGCTGGTCCAGGTCAATACTGATCAAACATGGCTGATAATGTCATGTGTAATGTGAGTAAATGTTTCACTTATCTAGGCAGATATCAGGACACTAGTGAATCCTCTCATTGCTAAGAAATTGTATTTATTGATTAAAGTCCATTACAAAAGACTATACCGTGCAATTTCCACATGCATTTTCCACTTGATTCATTTATGTACTTAATTCAAACTAAATGTTTTTACATTAAGGACAACAAACTATTTCATCATTGCCATTGTTGATCCCTGATGATGAAAACCCATTCTCCTCTAAATGTACATTAAAAAATTGAGCTAATAGTCTTATAAATGGTCATATCATTGACGTTTAGCCCTGGCTTGACCCATTTGCAGTGCTCAGCTAAGTTTTCAAGGAACCAATATAACGCCTCATTGCCTTCTGTCAATACACCTGGTCTGACCTATTGGCAGAGGTGGAGAGGGTAGCAGATCCATAGCATTGACAGCCTCCCCCATTCTCCTCTTCTCTCTTATTAGATCCACTCTATTAAACTACTTATGCATCTGTCTGTAGGCTGCTGGGCTGGGGCTGGGAAACAATAGGAGAGCCCTGCTGGTGGTCGCTGACCTCCACTGTGGCAGAGAAACTCAAAAGTGTGTTTACAGGTTGTCGAAGCTACTGGAAGGATTTTTGACTGCAATAATAGAAATTGTCACACGTAGTGCGTGTTGTTGTAACGTTTGTAACATGCAGTGAAGAGAGCAACTACACTTACATGTGCATAAAAATAGATAATATCTCTACTGTGTCCTAATGGACATTTTGGGAAATACACTTATTCGTTCTCTGTTGGAAAATTAGCTTAGAAGATGATACCTCTCTCATTCATATCTGTACGGTAAATATGGAGCCAGGGGCCAGTTAGCTTAGCTTAACACAAAGACTGAAAACAGCTAGCCTGGCCATCTAATGGTTTCAAAATCCACCTAACAGCGCATCTAAAGATAAACATGTTATATGCACAAAAAACTAAGTGTAAAAACAACAATTCAGTGTTTTACAGTAAGATGTAACATGTTAATAAATGAGCTTAAAAAGTGCTTGTAAGCAGATTTTGTTGCCTTTGGACAGGCTAGCAGTTTCCCCCTGTTCCCAGTGTTGATGCTAAGCTAAGCTAACTTAACCAGCTGCTAGCTGTAGCCATATATTTGACAGAAAAATATGAAAGTGGAACTGATCTTCTTATCTGACTCCCCCCAGAGAGTAAATACGTCCAAAATGTTAGGGTTCGGCTGGTGTAAAAATGTTCAAACTGGTTTGATATTAAGTCAAGAGCAATACCTGTGTACTAAATTTTACAACTAGGTATCGCTCTTGACTCAGCAGCCTCTCCAGTTTTGTGACTCCAGTGCACTTGGTGGCAGTAATACATCTCTAAGCTGGTTTTCCAACTGCCAATAAACAGTCAATAAGAAGATGAAAGCAGAGAGTGAAGGGGTACCACAATCAGCAGGACTACGTCTAGGTTTTACGGCTTAAAATCCAAAATGTTGCCATATGGGCGCAGTTTGAGTTTTCTTTGAGGCTAACGCTGCCATGATGAAAAAACACATGAACCTACTAGTAACAACCTCAACGTACGTAGTGTGCATCTTCTCCCCTCCCACCCCTGCTGACATTTGTTAAACAAACATAATATTATTTTAATAACAGTGTCATATGAGTTGAGTTGGATTTAGCGTCTGACGTCGTCGGCATAGGTTGCTGATGTAGGCTACTTTTTAATTTTCCAGAACATGTCATAATGACAAATGCCTGTACAGGCTATTTGCATAAAATCTGACTGGTTTAAGCTTGTACACCAGAAACTGGAAATCGAGCCAACACAACTGTACAAAATGTCCGTTAAGTCACTGTTTGCATGTGGGTTAGTGTTTGAGAAAAACATCACGACTGGTGAGTGTTGACATTGGTTTCTGTGTGTACCTGTTGTACAGTACAATGTGTGTGTCTATGTGTGAGGCATCATTCAGGTGTGGAGTTGAGGCGCATGGGACTTTGTGGCACAGAGGAGAGTGAAGGGTCAGACGTGGCCGCAGTAGTCACTCCCATCTTCTTCAGTGAACGCTCGTCTGTCGCTGAGATGGAGCGAGAGAACGCAGGACGAGAGGCAGCTGGTGGGCCTGAGAGAGAAAGAGAGCGCGAGTTTTTCTTTTATCAATGATTTTTCTTCTCTATTTGCTTTTCATGTTATGCAAATGAAGCAAATTGAAGTTGTGAGAATAAGAGATGGATAGAGAATGAGATACACATGCCATGGAAGAAACAACATTAAAGAGATAAAAGAGAAAGAAAAGCAGAAGAGGCACTGCGAAGAAAGGAAACCGAAGGACAACTGTGTTTGAGTTTTCAATTTATTTAAGTATACTTAAGATCTGTGTCGTACACTTAGATTCCCATTAGTTAAATCCCTTATTGGTATTCAATCCACACACCCAACTTGTTATTAGACTCTCTAGAGTAAATGACATCCATTTACTTTTATTAAGGCAAATGAATGAAATGAAAACTATCATTCGGTCTGTGCAGAGATAAACGCAGTGGCAGTGTTTGGCCTGTAGGGGGTCATGGCGGTGCTGCGAGCTGCAGCAGGTTGAGCAATGACTGCAGATTTGTTGCAGCTTGTTATCTCATCAGAGCAGAGAGAGAGAGAGAGAGAGAGAGAGAGAGAGAGAGAGAGAGAGAGAGAGAGAGAGAGAGAGAGAGAGAGAAAGAGAGAGAGAGAGAGAGAGAGAGAGAGAGAGAGAGAGAGAGAGAGAGAGAGAGAGAGAGAAGGCCATACTGGGAAGTCAACCTTTCATATCTTTCACATCCAGCTGAGGTTCACCAGACTAACCTGCAGGGGGCAGGGTGACCACACACACACACACACACACACACACACACACACACACACACACACACACACACACACACAGACCCCCAACAGGGCTGACATTTGTAGCTAAGTGCTGCAATGGCTGGTTATTTATGTTGAGAGGGCTGGTGATGGGGAGAGTTCAGCAGGTGGCTGCATTACACTGTTTATCAGACCGACGCAGTGGCATTATCACTTCATGAGCCAGCCAACACTCTTCTCCCCCCCTTACATCTGTCTTTCTGTCCTCCTTTTCTGGGCATACACCCTCTGCCTCTCCTTCCTCACTGCTCCTTGTGTTGTGAATTGCCTCCTGACTGCTCTTCCATCTCCTTTTTTCTCCCACAGATGTGCACCAGCCATCTGGGTACTTGTAGGGCACAGCTAAGGCACTAGTGGCGCAACCAGCCTCTGTTCACGCCTGTTAGCATTACAAGAGTTATTAATTCATACTATTTTGCAGTCTGTTGACAGCAATGGATAACACCATGGGCTAAAAATGCAATATACCTGTTCAGGTTTATTGTAAATTCCTAATGATGTAAAAATGTGTTTTTTTTGCCTTCCTCTACTTCTCCTGCTATATCCGCTGCTTATTATCCTGAAATTAAATGCAAGAATAATTACCATGGAGCACAAATATACATTTCAAACTTGCAGCTCTTTTCATTTACTGCTTATCTCTCTTTCTCTTTCTCTTTCTCTTTCTCTTTCTCTTTCTCTCTCTCTCTCTCTCTCTCTCTCTCTCTCTCTCTCTCTCTCTCTACCTTCACTGGTCTCACATCCAGCTGTATCCTCTCTCCTCTCCCTCACTCCCCCCTTCTGTCTCCCCTCCCGTCCTTTGTGGTATTTCAGTACAGTGCAGGTCAGGAGCTGCAACCTCACCTGTGTTGTTGGATTTGACTTTGCTGTTGGTCTTCTCTTGCATCGCTCGCTCGTACTCTCTCACCTCCTCCAAATTCAGCCCTGTGGGGAAAGCAAAGTGACACACACACACACACACACACACACACACACACAGCATCAGAACAGCGTATGAAATATGTACTAAATTTCACAGCGTGTATTTTTGAAAGTACAACTGCATTGTTCTGAATGTTTTATCTAACTGTAATATGTAGAATTTTGCATTGTGACCCACCGTGCCATTCGTCTATCCATGCTACTGCTTGTCTGTGGCCAACCAGAAGAATGTCCCGGATGTTCTGAAATAATACCAGAAACAAAAACATGTTGCAAAATGCAGGAAAAACGAAATGCAAATAAAAATGCTACTGGGTGTTCTGGATTTAGAAGTGTGCAGGTGTGTGTATGTGTTGTATAGTGTGGGTTTTCCGAGGATCTGTACCAAACATGGGTTTTTCTGTAGTCTGTAGGATATGATTTGTAGGCCGGGACGAGTGAGGTTAGACATCTTTACCTTTGACAAATATTGAACCACTGCGATTTGGATATTACACTAGTCCATATTGCGATTTCGATAAAACTGCAATTAATTGTGAAGTATTATTTGCACTCGCCTTTGCAAAAACTAAAACCACATTCCTGTAAACGCCCTTTCTTTGCACTAACAATGTTGAAAAGAGGGTGTGTTTTAGTTTTGTTCTTAGTACTTTTGGTTTCTCTATCATGCTTATTTGCTTCGCTTCATTGTTGAGCATAAATAGTTGACTTTTTTTATCAGCTCTTTAACCTGTCACACCAACTTCCACTGTAAGAAACTAAAAACCTTTGCTTTTTTGCACCAGAAGAACAGAGGCCCTCGTACGGTTTTTGTTGTACAAAAACAATACAGCAATTTTTCCAATAAATCTAAGCCTAAGAGCCTTCGTGGCGAGGGTCTTGGCAATTATACTAATGTTTCAAAATGAATGTCGTAATGATTTATTTGTGTCAAAATGCAACACATGGTACATTCAAATAATAAATAACCAATCAGGGTTTTCAAGGATGATTATTTTACTGCAGGTGTACATAGTTAAAGCCTCCAACATGCTGAAAGCAATGCTTGAATAAAGCACAACAATTAGCTATAAATTCTAATTCTAATCTAATTTCCCCGCCTAGTATTACCCCTATATGGGCTCGTAACATTAACTGCAGATCGATCTTGATGTCCTCCTTACATCAGCACAGGGAAAAGGCATGATGTGAAACAAAACACTCTGTCTCACTTTATGTATGAATTCCTCAGTCCTTGTCTGGAAGCCGTACACCTCGAAGCTGCACTGTACCCTCTTGTAGGAGCACATAATAGGCTTGTGGTCGTCTCTCCAGCCTTTCTCCAGAGGCCCTCTGCCAGTTTTACTTGACTGCCAGTGACCCAGGTCCTGCACAGATTGAAAAGTGGGTCTATACGTTACTTGCTGAGTCTGCAGCAACTTTAGTCCCGTGAGGCGTCTTCGGGGCACTATGGATGTGTATGTCTGAACTGCAAGTGTGTGTGTGTGTGATTAGTGTGTGGAGGTGCAAGGAGATTGTTGCTCAACAAAGCCCATAGGAGGAAAGTGTGATAACATACATTATGAAAGGGTTTGTGATTTTACGTTTTTACCGTGCCATTCAATGTATGAGATTGGTGTGTTTGCTCGTTTGTGTGTGTGTGTGTGTGTGTGTGTGTGTGTTTGTGTGCATGCATGTGTGCTTGTGTATGTATATTATTCATCTGTGTTGACGTGTGATTGTCTACATGCACAGGCCTCTGAATTGACCTTTTGTCTCCAAAGACTTGAAGGGAGTTAAGAAGTTCAAGGGAATGAAGATTTAAAATAGGTGTCTGGGCGTATTACTGACTTAATACTTAATCCTTGTTTGTTTCATCAGTACAAAAACCGAAATGTAAAAGTTATAGAAATAGGGCACGTAACTCCCTGTAAAACCACAATTAGTCGTTTTTACATTTCTGTTTTTAAATTAAACAGGATATAGCGAATTAACTAGAGAGGTGCTGGAAAGTGATTTTCTTTTTTTTTTTTAAACTTTTAACAGAACCAGGCTAGCTCTTTCCCGCACCTACAGTCTTTATGCTAAGCTATGCTATTTGCCTTCAGGCTTTTGCTCAATAAAAACACATTAAAGTGGTATCGATCTTCTCACGTAACGAAGTGTATTTTCAAAAATGCTGAACTATTCCTTTAATTTGATCTTGCAAAAACTTCAATAGGGTTTTTTTTTTTTTGCACACAGTCATTTGTTTTTGCAATTAGAAGCTTTCACACCGCCACGTGGTAACTCGAAGCCTCCAGTAATTTCAATGAGGGGAAGACGGCAGAGGGTTAAAGCGGTTGCTGCCCACATGAACACGCACAGATTTTTCTTTAGCGTGCTGAATCTCTGGTAACTGCTGGGTGGCAGTAACCACTTTTAAAAACACTGGGGCCCTATTTAAACGATATAAGCGCACGGCATGAAGCGCATGGCATAGTTGCGTTTAGGGCATGTCCAAATCCACTTTTGCTAGTTTGATTCTAGTTTGGTAGTCTGTGCGCCGGGCGCATGGTTCAAAAGGGTTGTACTTAGTGTCTTCATTAATTCATAGGTGTGTTTTGGGCGTAACATGCAATAAACCAATCAGAGTGTCATCTCCCATTCCCTTTAAAAGCCAGGCGCATTTGTACCTTGGCATATTGCTATTATGATGGCAGATTTGCACCGTAATATTTATGTTTTTAATCTTTTGCATGTTTGTGTGCTGCTGCGCTTCCCTGTGTGTGTGTGTGTGTGTGTGTGTGTGTGTGTGTGTAACAAACATAGTGTGTGCGTGCTGTGCATAAGCCTAGGTGCATTTTACTAATTTGCTGTTAAAATAACAATGAAATACTGCGCTATTGACTTTAGAGCAGGTTTTTGTTGGTCAATAGCGCGATCACTTCCCGTTGCCTCAAGATAGCAATATGCCAAGAATTCACCTGAACACACCTCCCTGTTAGACCAGCACGCCCATGGGCGCAAAGATGGGCGCAGATGCATTTGCTATTTAAACGATGTGGGTGCTGGACTTAAAGGGGTGATAGAATGATTATATAGGGTATTTTACACTGTTCCTTAAGGTCTCCTAATAGGGTATGTAACATTGGTTGGGCTGAACATTGCCCGAATGCTATTTTATTAGGCGCTTAACTACCCTGTGAATATGGCTTTATTTGGAACAAGAGCTTTTCTTCCAAATATGGTATGCTTATGAATATTTAGATGAGCTGCGCGCTGATTGGTTTGAGCGAACCCCATAGAAACACATTGGAGACGAGACAGCAGGTCTAATATTTCAGACACTGCAAAGTTATACATTGTTTGTCGGGCTATTTCGTTATTAAACTCACTTCTGAGACTTTTTTAAGCGAGAAATCAACTACATAAAGCTCAAATATGGGCCGTTTACGAAAATTGATGGCTAATTGCAAATTTAGTTAGACGTGTCGGACTTTAGGAGCTCCACACAGTCTGACAAGAAAGCGGCAACCTCCATACCCAGTTAAAGTAACCGTTTCTCGGTTACTGGACGACGGGGGCTTGGGGCTCCGCGGAGCTCCGGAGCTGCAAGCTAGGTTATGTGTCCCATTTAATCCTATGGCACAAGATCGTTGCTACAATTTCGGCATAACCTTCGTATATTTACAGTTTGAATTTTGTCACGCCACTTACATAACATGTACCCCAAGGTCTTATAAAGCTAACAATGGTGTCCGATTTGAATTTAATGAATTTTTGTGAACATTAGGGGTTTCGTTAGCTGCGACTGTCCCTCCAATCCTATGTGTACAGGTCGCGGCTAGTTAGCTTAATTTTCGGCGTAATTCGAGTATATTTACAGTTTGAATTTTGTCACGCCACTTATATAATATGTACCCCAAGGTCTTATAAAGCTAACAATGGTGTCCGATTTGAATTTAATGATTTTTTGTGAACATTAGGGGTTTCATTAGCTGCGACTGTCCCTCCAATCCTATGTTTACAGATCGCGGCTAGTTAGCTTCACTTTCGGCATAATTAAAGTATATTTACAGTTTGAATTTCGTCACGCCACTTATATAACATCTACCCCAAGGTCTTATAAAGCTAACTATGGTGTCCGATTTCAATTGAATGCATTTTTGTGAACATTATGGATTTCGTTAGCTGCTACTGTCCCTTCAATCCTATGAATCGCGGCTAGCTGCAGGCCCTGGAACTCCATCAGGGCCTCGGCATTTTGTAGTCCAGTAACCCAGAACCGGTGACTTTGCGCGGGTATGGAGCGCCGCGGGCTTCCCTTCATGACGGAGATCCAGCTAGCTCACAGCGAGCCAGAGTCTATGAAGTAGGATACGCCGGGCGGCAAGGCAGCACCGGCCGCTGTCACGTAGCCTGCTGAGCTCCTGCTGAACTGCGACACACAGTTGGACAAAATTTGCAATTAGCCATCAATTTTCGGAAAACGGCCCATATTTGACCTCTACATACTTGATTTCTCGCATAAAAAAGTCTCAGAAGTGAATTTAGTAATTAAATAGCGGACCTCTGGAGATCTGCATGACCTTAGAAGACTAAGCTGACCTCAGGTCAGTGGTATAGCCTATGCAAATGTTGGGGCTTGACAAAGACTAGGAGTTGGGATGCTGACGTCAGCTTCCAGCTTTGTTGCGATTTGCCCGTTTTCAGCGGCAGTTTCAAAATGTGAGATTTGCAGAGGATAGGGGTATCAATGGGATTTTGAGCTTCTATGTATGTCCTATTTACCCACTGAACTGTCATTATTCAACTATGACAAGGTAAAATCGGTTTTGCATTCTATCACCCCTTTAAAATAGCAAAGACACTTGCGTCACGCTTTGTGCCACGCTGCGCAGGGTGCAAGATAGGGCCCACTGTCTTTTTTGGGAAACACTCTGCGGTTGTCAGGAACGGTTGACGTGCAGCGTGTGAAACCAGCTTTTCCGGTGCTGTCGCACAAGGTACAATTCCAGTAGAATAGCACTACAACTTTCAACATTCAACAAAGCAGAATGTGGCCGTCAGATCGCCACACAGCATACCTCTGACTCTTTGTAGTGCTTTTCAGGGATGGGGTCACTCAGGATATCCAGGAAACTCACATTCTCTGCTGGGGTCGGCGTGTCCTCAAACACCTACATCCAAACAGATGGGGAAGGTCGTACAATGTATAAACATATAATGTGAGCAGACACACATGATCACACTCACTCACCCATACTCTCACACGCATACAGTCACTCACTCAGTGGAGGGAGGGGGGTGGATGAGAGTAGATGAGTAACTGTATAGAAAACTGAGGTCACACACCATAACACCCCTCACTATATCCCACCCTGAGGCCCTTGGGGCAAGATAGCAGAGGAGGGGGAGATAAGAAAAAAACAAGGACATTGAGAAATATTAAAAAGGGGGGAAAAAGAAGAGTTATGAGAGCAGAATACACTTTTTCTTGAGGCTAGGGCTACTGTACTTTTATCTGACCTTCTTTAAAATGTCTTCTAATGTCCTGCTGAAATTGTTCATTTCACAGTTGAAAACTAACAAATAAGGAATATCTGCTGTTGGATAATAGCCCACTACGCTCCTGTGGTGCTGTTGGTGGTCTTTGTCTACCCAAGGTCTTGCTCCCTGTTATGGAATAAACTGCATTAGCTGGACGTATTGTGTTGCTTTCTACAGTGTGCTCAGGGCATGACACTCTTATGGTTTTCTGTGTGGTGTAGATATTCATACAGAGACATACAAAGCCTCCATAGTGGTGATAGAATTTACTTATGTAAAAGTACTAATACAACACTGTAGAAAATACTCCATTAGGCCTACAAGTAAAAGTCTTGCATTGAAAATGTAAAAAGTAATGTGACTAAAACCAGAAAAATGAAGTTAAAGTATCAAAATAAATGCTTAATATGCAGACAAATGGCCCCTGTGACTGTTATGCTATTATATATTATTTCATTAGATTATGATTACTCAGGCTTTAAAAAGCATTTTACTGTTTCGCTTGGTGAAGTGGAGCTAATTTTTAAACTCTTCTATATGGGGCTGCAACTGATTATTAGTTTCATTATTGATTGATTTGCAGATTACGTTCTCAGTTAATTGGTTGTTTGTTTTGTCCACCCAATAGTGGGACAAAACAAACTGAAATAGAATAATTAAAATAATTACAAAGAAAATGAGCAAATCCTCAGAAGCAGGAACGATGGACACTCTAAACCCAGATTTAGTTGTAATTAAACTTTTTAGTGGTCACTACTTATTCTTTCATGTTTTGTTAAAAAAACACATTCATTACTAAATCACATTAGTTGTTTGTAATAATCAGTTTAAGTATGCAGTGCACAGATCATGTTAAGCAGAGATAACTAAGGATGTTAAGTTTCTGTATGGGAGGGGCGGGGTCGTTTGAACTGTTCTGCGCTGAAGCGGTGCAAAGGCTCATGGGAATAAAAATATATGTTCTGAACGGTTTCTGTCCTAGTTAAAGTGTGTTTTAATAATGTTCTGTTAATGTTTGGCTGTGCATTTATGTTATCTGGGTTTTAGTTTTGTATGGTTGATTTAGTGTTCATGTTTATCTACATTTATTGTTGTACTATGACCGAGACCCGGGTGGGGACTGATGGAGTGCGTCTGGGGAGTGCGAGTGTGTTCAATGTCATATACGTGGCTTGGAAATCAGTAACTCTATCTTCTGAATGAAACTTCCCACGCAGCTCAGAAGATTGTGTTTTGTTGATTGTTTTCCTTTCTGTTTTTTTTTTATAAAATAAATAGCTTAATCTTAAAGTCATAGTATTATAAAGGCAAAGAAACAATATTTATTTGGACAAATTATTTCTTTAGTAGAAACAAGTAGCCTAATGCTTTATATTTGTTATGTTTCTTTGCATGTTTAACTTAACGTGCTTATTTTAGACAACATAACTCCAGAAAAAAATTATTTATGTTCACTAATGATTTTTAGTAATGACAACAAATGTAAATTTGATTTGTCTACTGCATCAAGTTTAACCTTGTGTAAAAACTAAAGTGGTTTAAGGCAACGGTTTTCCACACAAATTTCTAGTAAGGTCAACTAATTTGGGTTAACAGTGATACGTCATACCGTGAAATGGTATTTTTTGCAAAAAAAGGACATAAAAGATGATCAAAATAGACTAATTGTTTCAGATGTAATTGTACAAACTGTTGGGTACTTTAATTTATAACAAAGCACCATATTTGATAAGCTTCATATGTTTTGCATGTAATAACTTATTTGTAAAGTAACTAGCACCCACAGCTGTCATACTCCGAAATGTTGCATAAAAAGAAAATACTAAGTAAGTAAAAGTACCTCACATTTGTACTCAAGTACACTTATATGATGATATGATGATGTGTGTAGATCATGTACAGCACTCTGAATTTGTGTTTGTTTGGAATAAACTTATGTAACCTGTAACTACCTGACATGAAACAAGATTTGCCCCATTTTTCTCCACAAGCAGAACTGTAGATCTCCATATTTTGACATGTTGGTTCTTGTTACTTGACTAGCTACAGTCAGCTCATCATGTCTTTATTTTATGAGTGTTTCCTTCATTACAGACTGCAGACACAAGGGCCAAACATAGTTGTAATTGTGACTGAATTTCTGTGTGTGTTTATGCGTGTGGACAAAATGCAGCATGACAACTGTGCTCACCACCGCTGCATGTCTGGTTAATAGAGCTGCCAATACGGCATTTTGTGCTTTGCTTGCTTTCCTTGTAATGAACACATCAATGTGATTAACATTTTCTGTGGGCTGCAGAGAAAACTGCAATTTCTTTCTCCTCCCTCTCTTCCCTAATCACTCCATCTTTCTCACCCCTCGCACCCTCTCATACTCACATTGTCGTTATTGCCGTTGTTGTTCTCGAATCTTGTCTCAATGCGGATGCTGAACTTGGGAAGGAATGATACCTACGGGATGACAAGTGGTAAAAATGGAGGGAAAAGTGGTTGAGGGCAGAGATAGAGAGAGTGGAAGCAGGCTGCAGATTAGATCCACTGATACTGGAAAGAGATGAGCTCTGTTGCATTCATGTGTAGTAAATGATGTGTGAGAATACTTACTGAGTACTCTGCAGCACCAGGGACGTTTAATATGGAAAGGGAGAAACGACATTAGTTACTCATACATGCATGAGCATGCAATTGCTCTCACACACATACAGTACACGTTACCACGGGGGAATACATGCATACATAGTGATGAATTTTTGATGGCACTTGGAAAAACCATCTGTTAAAAGTAAATAAGTTTTGTATAATGCATTGAGGGGAAAGTAACCTGATGTTTAACACAAACAAAGGCACTCAAACACACACCTGTGATGGTGTAGGGGTAGAAGTTCCAGGCCTTTTCTGTCACGTAGAACAATCGCGGAACAAATGCTTTCGCCCAGGACGGCAGTTTGCTGAACCCAAAGCAGGAAGAAAGAAGAATCACGGAGGGGAATGGTAGGAGAGAGAGTTTATGGAGGGAGACAGAGAAATCCTAAGTGTTTTTTGTGCCATTTATAGCCATATTACCTGTAGGCTACTCTCACCACAGCGCTCAGTTTTATGATTCATTCCCAATTACACCTGTGGTGATGAATTGTTACTGTAGCTTCTAGGTCGCATGTCAAAACATGATTGAGGTAAAATACATTTTGCACTTGCTTTACTTAAGTGTGTGTGCGTGTGTGTTCCAGCATATCTTTACTAATGAGGACCAAATGTCCCACAAGCACAAAAAGATTAGGAAAATCCTCCACAGTGAGAACATTTTTTTTACTTCTGTAAGAGTTTATTTTAGGATTAGGCCTTGGGTTTATAGTGGTGATTAGAATAAGAGTTGAGGTTACATTAGGGTAATGAGTGAGGTTAGCTTAGGGTTAGGGAATGAATTTAGAGTTAAAAGAGAATTCTGGGTTGTATTTTTTGACTGAGTTTTCACTATAATCACACTTCATTGATTAATGGGCTGTCAGCCTGAACACAAAGCAAACACAACACAATAACAGACACAGTCATGCATAGCTTCAAAGTCAATGCAGCTGAACAATAATTGCATTTGCAAACATTTTAGTCCTGACATTTCTCACATACTTCCTTGTTTATGTTGATGGTTGTAGCTTGAAGAAAATTCAAAAATCATGTGGGTAACACTTTATTTTAACACACCCCTATTTAGGGTTTATAAAAAGTATATAAAAATGTAATAAATGGTTTATAACCCACTCTTAATATAGTTGCAATTCGATATAGGGACATTTGTAAGTGTTTTGTATTCACAGGCAGCTTTAACACTGTTGAGCTTCAGAGCCTCAGAACAATGTATAAATAAAGACATGGTTCATCAAAGTAGTTATAACACACACACACACCTGGTTATTAAATCATAAGAAAAGTCATATTTGTTCACAAATACATTAAAGCAATAGTTTGAGAAAAGGTCAATACAACTTTCATGTCTGTACGGTAAATATGAAGCTATAGCCGGTTAGCTTAGCTTAGCATAAACACTGGAAACCGTAAGAAACAGCTAGCCTGACTCTGTGCAAAGGTACCAAAATTAACCTAAAATCACCTCTAAAGTTCAGTAAATCCATCTTCATTGTTTAATCCGCACAAAACTGAAATGTAAAAACAAAATGTTACTGTTTTATGGAATGTCATATTATCTAGGGTTAATGCAATAACATCTCGGAGTGTCTGCTGTTTGCCTGGCAACTGCTCCCAGCCAACAAATAATCCAGCAAATAAACCTCTATACAACAGCAAATGGATGTTTTTTCACGTTATAGGCTACAGATTAAACAAGCAGGATATAACAAGTTCATTAGTGAGCTTTAGATGTGTTGGTAGGCTGATTTGGTAAAGTAAAGTCAGGCTAGCTGTTTGCCCCTGTTTCCAGTGTTTATGCTAAGCTAACCGGCTGCTGACTCAACAAGCTACATAATAACGTACAGACTTAAGAGTGGTACGGTATCAATCTTAACTCAAAAAGCATTTAAAATATATTCTGTTTACAACTACATTATATTGTGCTAAAACATGTTCATACACTGTTTATTATTGCTTTAGAACTTGTTAAAATAAGTCTAAAGTTATATCTCCAAACTTGTGCTTTTTATGAGCACACATTGTTACAGAGCCTCTGATGCCTCAAACTACCAGTAGAGACATGCTTTTATGACCATCAGAATGACGTGTTCTTCTCAACAAAGAGTCTGAACTTACACAATCAGAACACTTCACTGTATGATGAGCTCATGGTACAATAACATGTCTACTGTCACCCTACAGTATCGGCCTCAACATGTTTCAGGCAGCTGGTATAAGGACTTTGGATATGTGCAGGTTACACTGCTGTGTGGGTGTTTCTGTGTTGAAACTATGTTTTATTGCTTGTCAGTAGTGATACCTGCAACATCGATCTAATAGAGCGTATAAAGCTTTACAGTGAAGTGAGAGATCAAAGATCGAACGTGATCTGTTATAATGACAGAGCCAGCAACTGGAGGATTAGGCTCAGTTTGCAAATCACAAGAATGATTAGTTTTCAATGCATCATTAGTACAGCAACGCAGTCGAGGTGCACTCTACCTGTTGAGGTAGATTCGCTTCTCTGTCAGCTGTCCCGGGCCGTGCTGGGGGTGAGTATCTGACTCATTCTTTATCACCTCCACCCCTTCTCCCCCACCACTCTGCTCACAGCTGTGCTTACTGATCATGTACAGCTGCCCAATCCTGTACTGGAGCCCGAGGAGCGTTTTAGGATGAGGTGTACGGCAGTGAGGATGGGGGGAGAGAGAGAGAGAGAGAGAGAGAGAGAGAGAGAGAGAGAGAGAGAGAGAGAGAGAGAGAGAGAGAGAGAGAGAGAACTTGTGATAAAGCAATATCAAAAGCCATCCAAGGTGACACAATTAGAGTGCAGTGTTAGTTTAAGTGTTTGTTGATGTGGTCATGCAACGAGGATTTTATATTAAGCAGATAGGAGCTTATGTTTATGTCTGATATCTTAAAATAATACTATGTAATGAGGGGGTGAGGCATCAGGGAGCCCGTCCTTTCATGACTGGTTTACTAAAGTAGCCTCTTATGAGCAAATGTCTTATACAGAAGTACTGATAGGTGGAACAAATTTATAAAAAAAATAGGTTTGGGTAATATTGGTAGCACAATAGGATTATATGTTACTTGGAATGTGTTGTAAGACCTGTGGGCCCAGTTTGGCGGTTTTTGATTTATTTTACTTTATTCATATCTTCATATCTTTTTTAAATAAATTGTATTTGTCTTTTGTAAAGAGTTTTTTAACGTTTGCTATTGTTTGTATATTTTATCTTTTTAACTTAAAGAATTACTATGTAACATTTGAAAGAACACATTTTTCTTCACACAAATAAAAAGTTGAAGTCATCAGCAATAAAAGGCACCGTTGCTGGATTTAAGTCTCTCAGCGGTTTTGAAGTTACAGCCTCTCTTTGTTTGGTAAGACTATTAGCTTATGGAGGCTAGGGCTTAAATTGAAAGATGTCTGAAAACCTTTTCTCACACCGGTGTCATTGAAGTTGAAAATTCCTGCTAACTAATCAATGAGCTGCACACTCCATTGAGGAAATTATAATAACCATCAACCACTAAAAGGAAGTACCTGGTAGGAGTAATGACAGAAAAATCTCCTGGCAGAAGGTTCAACCATAGTTGCTGAGTCTGATTTTGTCTCAACAGGCACTTACTCAGTGCTGCTTAGGAGCACGCTTTGTATTTGCTCTTTATTTTTTAAAGTTACTATATGTAACTTTTTATTGTTTCTGAAACTGTAGATTTTTCATCTGATGATCATAAATGACCTCTAACAGCCAACGAGACTAACAGTGAAAAGAACGCTATTTTTATGTAGTTTTTATTAATGCCTTTGCCCGGGTCCGATTTTTCCCGTGAAGTCACAAAATAATTTACGGAAGGCAGAACAGCTCTACAGTCACACATTCTGACGGGTCACAAATTTTGGTGTAACACCGGAAAAAGCCTGTGTTAGCATATTCAGCCAGGTAAAAGGTAGCAGGAGATTTCTTTATATACTGTAGGTCTAATTGTATTTTTATTTTATTTTAGAAGTTAACTATTATGGCTGATACTGGGGCAGGGCCATCACAGAAAAAAAGGAAATTAAACGAAGGACAACTAAAAGCTAAAAGGGAAAGTGACAGGCTTTCAACAGATGGAGACAATTACGGCTACGATTGTGAATGATTCAAAACCCACCCCGAATTGGCCCTCAGGTATGTAATATGTCTATTTAATTCATAAAATAACGTTACAATGCACAATGTGGTTGTAAGTCAGTAGCTAATATTACATTACATCCCCATTTAGCGCCCGGTTTTATTTCTTTTCATTCAGTGTTTGTGTTGGCCTACTATTTTCTTTTCCCTTGTCCCCCTGTACTTGTGTAAAGCGTCCTTGGGTTTCATGAAATGCACTATATTAATCTAAACTATTATTACGTTGGTTGCTACAACAAACTCTTAAAGCTATAATGCGTAGTTTCTGTCTCCCCCATGAGTAATTTTAAGTAATGACAACAAAACTGTCAGCGCATTGAAATTATACAAGCCTTCTGTGACCGTGCACCACCCCCACCTCTCCTCCATGCAGATGCTTGTAACCAAGGAGGACACGGAGGATTAAAGAAACACGATGGACTCTTCAGAAAAGGTAATTATCTTCACTCGATTTTCTGCGCGGAAAGTCGCCGGGCGACACCCATTTTCTGAACATAACCATACTGAGAAATACAGAGAGAGTTTTGTGGAGCTGAAAGTCTTAATTACCTTTGTATCAACTCATTTGGCAATTGCTTGAATGTAACAGACGTTCATTAATATAAAAAAGAAGTTACGCACTAAAGCTTTAATGCTTTGGCTCATGACACAGTGACAGTGATAACGTTACCTGGTTTAGCTCACGGTACATCCAGGGGGAGTCTAAATTAAGGGGTGGGACTTTGTTCTCTGCTGCAGCCCCAGTTTGTGCTCGATGCTGATCAGGCGGGAGTATTTTCTGTGAGCTAAAGAGTCTAAAGAGGATGAGGCCTTTGGGCATTTCGAGCGGCCTCCTCGATGAGCTCAGTCTGACAGAATCAGTTTCCTTTTGAACAATTTACACAATAATACTTAAGTTTCTGCACTGATGCTGCTATCATTCTCTGTCTTCTCCTTAACACTGTTTTTATGTACAGCATTGTGTTCACTTTAATTGCAAATCACTTTGGTGAACTTTGTTTTTAAAGTTATTATGAAAAAGCAATAAAAATGAGACCGCGAACAACCAAACTTGTGCTGTGGCCATCGTAATGTAATTTATTTTGTTGCCCTATATTGGTGTGCCACTAAAGCATTATTTTAAATAGGAGTAGAAACGGAGAAAGATGTGGAGGAAGAGGGAAAGAGGAGGGCGGATCATAGTTTGCTATCCTTCAATGTGCTTTGTTGACATCAATGTGGCACTCATCCTTCTTGCTCCAATTACTGTGAAATGTCAACATTCAATATTTACGTATTGATTATATATGGGACTTAATTAATCACAGCAATGGGTTCTTTTACACCGTCTTAAGACTAACAGACTACAGAGCAGTGAGCTCCTCCCACACAGGTTGTGAATCTTTTTCAATCTTAGCAGGAAGTTGAAAAGACTTATCAGTCCTTTAAATCACTATTAGTATGCACTCTGGCTGTGTTGAGACACTTTATTGACAGCTCTTGGCATGTATTTTCTGCCTACTATCTTTCAAAAAAAAGGTTTACAAGTTGGAATTTTTTAAATACAGCTCATTATGGGGTGGAAACAGATAGTACTGCAGATAGTGTCAGTGTGACGGTAAATGACAATCAAAGAATTTACAATTAAAATAAAGCTCATGGCAAGAGCAAAGACTTGAACTTATGTAACCCTGAATCTGTCCAATGACAACAACAATGACATGTTTTTTGCTAAACAAATAAAAAACATTCTCTAAATATTTGTAATTGATTGTGTACTCAGCTCCAAAGCAAGACCATGGAAAGAGTATGGCACAGCCGTAATCTGCCTAGAGTCTTTTTCAGTTGATCAGTGTCACATTAAATATACTTTTATTCAATGTAATAATACCAAGTATGACAACCTCCATTACATTACGTTGCAGGATGATAGAATTCTTTTGGCAGTTGCTTCTGTGCAAAGTACAAGGACAATGTGTCAAGGACACATTCAGCATGTGCACATAAGGAGCTGGTGATCGAACCCCCAACCCTACAGTACTAACCCACTCTGCCACCTGAACTGCAGCCGCCCCCTGTCGGCTTTTCCCACAGCAGAACACAATAGTGGACATTCTTTAACACACATTGAATGACAGCTGTATTGTGTTACTGAAGTACTAACTGGATAATTCACACCTGGAAATCAACACCATTCTCTTTTTAAAAAATGAAGCAACTGTTAGGACATTGTAAATGGCTTGGACTGAGGCTTAAATAAGCTGCACTTAAACTTACATTGCATTCAGACGAAAGAGGATTTGCTGCCAGCTCAAGTTTCTGTGTGCCCTGAACTGATACTGTAAATCCTATTTTGGACTGCTATTTGTCACTGTCATTGTTGTGGTAACAGGTAGAATTGAACAGGGGGGAGGGGAGGTGATAAGCACGTTCCTTTTGAAGGACACTTTGGTGCATAACTCCGTCGTCTGCCCACTTTTTCTCTCTAGCGGGATCAACGTTGTTTACAAGCCTGTGGGCCTTTTTTTTTTAGTTTAGCTCCAGCAACCAGTCCAACTAGTTTGTGCACTGTTAGGTGTACTGAAGCAAGTGAGGGAAGTAGAGAAGTAGACAGATGGGGAGATAATTTAGCAGCAGCACTATGATGCTGCTGGTGTTGTGCTTTTTGTCTTCATCAGATTAGCCGAGCCCTTCGAAGCTGAACGTGCATCGCTTACCCCAGTGTGCCAAAGCTCCCAAGGAGCAGCCGCGGGTGGTCTGTGTGCTCTGATGGCACTTTTCTTATCAGCACAATAACTCTTTTAAGATTACTAGTTGAAAGAACACTTTCACGTGAGAAATAAAACACTGTCTTGTCTTTCAATTTAAAGTTGAAGGAGGTTTGTGTGTGAGCGTGTGTGAGCATGGGAAAGACAAACACACTTACCTCTTCCACAGTCAGTGGCATACATATGCGGTACTCTTTTATCAACATGGTGCTGTTACAGAGAGGACGCTGTGTGAACTGTGTCTCTCTATCTCAGCTGTCTTGCTTGAATAGTAGACAACGGGCTCAGGCAAGCTGCACTGCTGCTGGACCACAGTGACCTCTTGTGTGACGCTCTTCTTCCTTTGTTTTGCTGATGTCAGTAATCCATTGAGTTAGGTCTAGTCCGCTCTGTCAGTGAGTATCTGCTGTTTTCTTACTAATTCCCTCTCTCGCTCACTCCTTACAGCCTTGTCTCTGCTGTTTTGTTTCTCTTCCTCAATTAATCTCCTAAACCCGGACCATCTAACGGCTGTCTCTCCCTACTTTTCTTGTTACGTCTGCTTTCTCTTCTCCTGCATTCAGCTGCCCTTTTCAGCTTGCTGTTTTTCTCACTTAGTTTCTGTTTGCTTTCTTTCACCACAGTGAGAACATGGTAATTAGCTGTGAGGTAAGATTAAAAGCCAACAAACTCTACCTATTCTTTCACTTCTCTGCCTCTCTGTGCTTTGTGTAAATCCTCCTCAGGCTTCTCATGTGTAACCTTGGTGTCTGCTCGGCGCTCCTCCCTTTCCCCTAAACTGCCCTCTGCTGCTTTCAGTTCCTCACAAATTCCTTCGCTTGTTTGCTCCTTATCTCTTTTTTTCTCTCCCTCCTATAGTATCCACTCCCCGCCCACTGTACTTAACTGCCTCCTCACCTGTGCCCCCCCCCCCAGCCCCACCCCCCCCTCCCCTCCCCCAACCCACCCCCTTTCTCCCTCCCTCCCTCTGATCTTTATCTGTTCTTTTCTCTCCTTCGCACCACTTTTTTCAACAATAACACCCATCTATCATCAGTTTGTTGACATCACTTTGAATTTGAAGTGCTTTCCTCAGACAGGACCCCCAACACTCAGGTTATGACAGCACTCGGGGTATATGAAAGGCTGACTCAGAAGGGGTAGTCAGGGTGGGCCATTGGATTAAATATTACCAGAGCCATGAGAACTTCCATTAAGCACCAGGCTCACTTACATTGAATTACCTTACAACCTTCAGCCAGGTTTAATTGAATTTGTGTTTAGTCAATGAGTAGAGGAGTTGAAGCAGTCATAATTTTGCGCCCGTGTGCGTCCTTGAGTCACGGCTCCACTCTCCTTTTGTTTGAGCGAGAGGTGGCTGCCAAGCACATATTGTTGCCTCCTCATCAAATAAGAGAAGCAGATGTTTGGCTTCTCTGGTCAGTTTGACGGGGGCCAAAACCAATAACCGGCCCTGGATTCGGACTCTCAGGTGGTCAAAATGTGAATGTGCATCTGGTGAAATTCACTTGCTTCACTTAGTTCGGCCTTGAGACGGGGACCAAAGTGTCTCTCCTCTCTACGTGTCTTCGCTATCATCCGCTCCGCAGTGACAGAGCGGTGAAAACAAATTCCTGGTGGGGTTTGCTCCTATCTTATCAGATCAGTGTTTAGAGAAGGGAAGCCACTTCAGAGAGCTGAGGTGTGCTTTGCTCGTCTCTGCCTCCATTTTCCCTGGACTCGACGCACACAGAGCTTTGAGCAGCACTGCTGTTTAAAAGATGATTGGTAGTGATTTAGATGTGTATTAAGCAGTTGATCAAGTCATTTATTGCTTTAATTGATTATTTAATTGTGGTTTGAGGGTTGGTTAATGATATCCATTGTAAGGAATGACAGTGCTCTAGGATCATTGATCCTTCAAATGATGAAGCCTATCAAAATACAGGTTTCTTGATTGATTAATGGATGAAATAGACGTTTACTGTCAAGTGATCCTGTGCTTTCTTTAAAAGATCAAAGTCAGAGGTGGAACTAGTTACTGAAGAATTCAGAGAAACACTCTTTTGAAATGTCTGTAATTCATTCAAGTATTTTCACACCTTAATTAGAGATATGACAATAGAGAGATGACAGGAAATGAGGGAAGAGAGATGGGGAAAGAGATGCAACGAAGGCTTCATTTACACCTGGTATCAACATGCCATCTGTATCTGGGTACATTATCTGGATAATCACATCTGATCAATGGGACCAGGTATTAATAAGCATTGTCAGCATCTTATCCTGCCAGCACTGTAATCTGATCTCAAAATGCTAATTAGTTAGACGGGGCTGACGGACTTGCAAGATACTGCTACTTGTGGCTTTTGGCGGGCAGCTTGAGTTAGCAGTGGCAGAGTTAAGGTCCAGACACACCGAGCCGATAATCGGCCGTCGGACAGTCTGGCGAGGTCAGTGACTCGAGTCTGTTCGGTGTGTTCCGTATCGTCGTCCATCGGACGGGCCGTCGGCCTTCATTTTGGCAGATTTGCCATGTATAATCGGTGGGGCAGGCACTGCCGGCAGTCGGACTCAAATGACCCATCTGATTGGTGGAGTGCTAACCCAGAAACGGGGAACGGAATGAGCGTGACTAGAGTCTCTCAAAATCTGACGAAAATCTTTTAAACTGACCTTTGTCGATCTGAAATGAAGACAGATTCAGCAACTGCATGGCCTATTTCTCGCTTAAAATGTTTTCAGAAACACGTTTCGGTGAACTATTTTAGTAAAATATGAGATCTTATTCTGAACATAGACTGTATATAGAATGAGCCAACAGATTCCGTTGCTCTGGGCGGAGACCGGTGAAGGATATTAGAAGCACTTTTCCGGTGAGCGCCGAGCGTTACTGTGCAGCCTCCAACTGAGAGAGACGATGTAAATGTGATGTGAGCAACCTGTCTGAAAGTTGTAAGTCTTCTGGTAGCTGTGCCAAGAGAAATCTCAATCATTCCGAATCTTGCAGAGACGGAGAGTGTAGGTATATGTAAGGAGATAACAGGCACAGGCTAATTATTGCTAACTAAAATGCTAGTTAACATTAGTAATTAAACTTAAACAGCTAATGTGAGTCGAAACTGCCTGCAAGCTTCTCCTGTACTATACGGTAATTCCTCTACTATGTGACAGTAAGTCCCGTGGTTATGACACAATCGTTAGCCTATTTTTACAAAAACATCTGCTACGGAGCCATAACGTTTTATTACATTTTATACATTGTCGTGTTTCTTTAGAAATAAACAATAGACAAAAAAAGTCTTTAAATGCTTCAGATGTAAAGTTATTCGCTGTCAAAGTGACATCAAAATGAATGGCAGTCAATGGGATGCTAACGGGGGGTGAGTGCTTGTTAGCATCAAAATGGCTATAAGATGGCGCCATAAGATCTACGCGTTGTGAGGAGAAGCTTACCCCCTTGATTCTAAACAAGTCGCCATGACAGTCTGTCTTTGAATTTCCGGAGAAACCAGACCCACGTGACGCGTTCGTCCAATCAGCTGCCGGTTTTCATTTTTGGGGCGACAATACAGATTAGCGCTGCCTGCTGTTATGGAGACGTATTATGTCTCACTGCTTTGGTGTGTTCCGAGGCACTTTTTTGACCAACTTGGGGAGACTGATCAGTCCAACTGCCTTTTCTGCTGAGGGTCGGCCGTCTGGTCAGTGTGTCTGGGCCTTTAGGTGACCGTTCAATTTGGTGGGTCAAGTTTTTTCTTAAGAATGTGGTCAAGCTGCATTTACACCCTGAGATCAGTTCACAGTTCCTTCTCATGTGGTCTGGCTGATTGCATTCAGATATTCATGCGCTCTTCCCACCCCAAAATGTCTGTACTCTTATGATTTTCATTCTTTACAACTGAAGAAACTGCAACATTTCGGTCACAGACTTTTGTTAAAGAGCGGGTTAGTCTTTGACAGAAATGTTTCATTTTCAATAAACTTCAAGCTGACGTGCTGGAATTCAGGAAAATAAAAATATTCTTGCAAGTTAGAAACTTACTCATCTCTATCTTTTCAATGACTAAAATTCAGCTGTACTTCCACCTGAGTGAAACATTTTGAAACTTTACTTCTGGTCAGAGCTGCCCATCCTTATTTCGTGTCGTGCAGGATGGAGGAGCAGGCGGTGATGGAATAGGAGGGGACTTCATCACAGTGCTTACACCTATCACATCCCCTCACATCATCAAATGAAAAATGAATGGATGCATTAAAAAAACTGGTGAGGCGTTCTTTGACCTCTGTTTCCTGCTCCTCTGATTGTGCTCAAGCGTGTGTGTGTGTGTGTGTTTGATAGGAAGACTGTGTGTGTGTGTGTGTGTGTGTGTGTGTGTGTGTGTGTGTGTGTGTGTGTGTGTGTGTGTGTGTGTGCGCGCATGTGGCTTCTGTGTCAGTGCTGAGGTGGTGATGAGCAGTACGGATCTGTATTAAGCTGGAAAAGGAAGAAGCAGATCATTAACTGGTGGGCTGCTTGCCATTGCTGCATTACTGGCTCTCCAATCTCAAGGTGTGGTCACAAGCCAAGGTCTAAGGTTCTCTTGTGTCCCCTCCGAGCGTGTGAATGATGGACCCCCCCCCCCCCGGGCCTGGATTAGCGGTGGCTTGGTGGAGGGTACAGAGTTGATACGCTACAGCTTTTTCATCTCACGGGAGGGTGAAAGGTAAGCCTTTGAGTAAGATTTGAGATGATGAATTCAGCAGTCTGTGCAGATAAGGTTTTACTGGTTTATGAGCCTTATGTTGTACAGTATAAAAGTGTGGTAAGTAGCAGCATCTCTCTGTGAGTGCGTCCAGATCCTCAGCCTCCCTCCCTCCCTCCGCTATTACGACAAGCCCGCTGGACGCCTCTGATCTCTGTTTTGGTCTAATCATCAAAAAACCTGAAGTATTTAGGTCAGACTTTAGCCTAGCAAAGGGAGAGACAAGAGGAGAGAAAAAATAACAGTGAGAGAAAGTACACATTCCATTATTGTGCTCCGTTCATGGAGTGTCTCAAAGCACAAACGCCACCAGATGCAACTGCACAGCAGACAAAAAGGAGGCTGGTTGTTGTGCTTACATCTTTGTGTGTTGTGATGTGTAATGTGTTTTAAGTGGGGGGTCTTTGTATATATGTTTGTGTGGCTGTCTCCTCTGTGTTAAGATGTAAGCTTAGTATTAATCTCCTTGTAGTGGAGTATCAGGCTTGTGCTAAAACATTGATTGGACCAGCTCCTTAATTGATACTACTGGAGGACCGCCCGTCAGGGGGGAATGTGGTTTCTATGTGTGTATGTGTGCTTTTTTGGTGTGTTAGAAGTGAATCCCCCACTGACCTGGATGAAACAGAGCGCTCACTTATCCTTATTGAATCCCGATCTTGTGTAGTCAAGCTGTGTCCCGTTGGGAAACACCCGCGCATGCCAGTGAGGAAGATGAGGTCTTATCCAACATCGCTAGGGGCTCCAGAAAGTGTTTCAGGCTACGCCAATCAGTGCAGCACCTCAATATGATGAACTTGGTGCAAGAGAAAGTGTAACTGCCTTCATTAATTCCTCCAAACACACACACACATTAGATGCCCCCCCACATGTGCGCCACAAATTAACACATGTCGTTACACACACACAGGCTTCTTGTTCTGGTAATCAAGTCCTGAGACTCCCAATTATGAAAAAGAATAATTCATTTGCAGCTTTTCTCCATATTCATGACCTCAGCCTTATATACTGAATTCCATACATTGTTGTACACATGTTCCCAGATGAATTATAGATGTTTTTTGAAATTGTTCAGTTTTCTTAAATGTCATCAATAATCTGAACAAGAAACAACAGTGCCAGCTGAGATCCACGGAGGAAAATGAAAATGTGTTTTTGTCTCTGCAGTTTTTGTGTGCAAAGAAAAAAGATAGAGGATCCAGATCTATTCTATAGCTTGCATTATTCCTTTGTGTATTTGAGAGAAAGAGAGAGAGAGGAAGAGAGGGGGGGGGGGTGGGGGGTGGGGGGGGAGAGAGAGTGAGTCCTTATGTGCATTGGAGGCATCCAGAAGCCAGTGTGTATCTAAAGGCGTTCAGAGCAGGGATGATCAGAGGGTGTGAGCCCAACACATTCATCAGGGCTCTCTACAGGGACAGAAGTTGAGGCCTGCCATAGAGACGAATAAAAATGCTGCGGACCAAAAAGAAATGAAATAATTTATTCCAGGAATGGAGTGGAGGGGATTTGGAGACAAGTATGTGTGGAAGGGGAAGGGCAGAGGAATGGATTAGGGCTGCGTTCAGTGTCTGTGTGAGATAGAGGCTAGCACTGTGGCCCTGAACTTTTTCCTATTCCACACAGCGCCCCTGAAAGGAAATTCAATTGCCACTTTCCCTCACTCTCTGTACTGTGTGTGAGAGAGGGAGGAAAAGGGAAAGAGAGATAGACTCAGCGACTGAATGCAAAGTAAATGCACACATATAGTGTAGTATGCTAGTTGGAGGAATTTTAAAAAAAGTTAAAATGGTATCTGCAGAAAGGCAACCCAATAGCTGTAAGGCAAGTACAAGACAAAATTTGAGTGAGTTGACAAACGGCTGTTGAATGCAGCACTGTGTGGAAATCTCAGTATATTCCCTGCGGCCCAAGGTCTGTTTGTTTAACAACGTCTATGCCAGATGGAGGAACTTGCCAGTCAGTGAGAGTAAACAACAGAACTGGAAATCTTTATTAAAAAAAAAAAGAAAAAAGCATGACATGTATCAATGAACGTATAAATTTTGACAAGTTAAGCAGACCAGCCCTCACGCTGTAGCGACCAAAGCCAAATGTGGTGCTCAAAAACGCCATTAGGCCTGTGTCAACATGCCAAATTCTATTTCAGCTACTGTCACCACTCCTTTGAGACAATAGTCTTCTCACAAAACTGCAATCTTTCACTCCTTGTGGTCAACGCCTTTCTATCTGTCTTTCTTTTTAAGTGGGACCTGACCCACGTACTGCAGGCAGAAATCTAGCGGCATACAAATGATAAAGGATCTTTTCTCTGTCTTAACCTCATAAACTGCACTCACTTTGAATTGCTTGTGTACAACATTTGTGTATCATTGTCTGTTATTAAGGTGAATATTGCTAAATATTGTTATAGTGGGAAATATAAATGTCTCACTCTACTGTAAATATAAATTCATACAGTAAAAGTAGCATTACATTTCTCCTGCTTCTCCCTGCATTCACTTTGCAAATTCCCTTCTTGGAAAATTATAGATTCCAACCTACAAAATCAACAACAATTAACTATCTTGCAAAGCCAGAAAATCCACATTTTTTATTCAACAACTTGTATGAACATGCACCTTTATCACTTGTGTTTGTTTGTATAGGCACGGTCTAATGTAGCATTTGTTTAATTTATTGTGTCAGCTGTTAAAGCTGCAGGCCATCCGTTTTTGTTTATCATTTGTCTTATGAGTTGAATTTTTCAATAAAATATAAAGTGAAAACAAAGCTATTAAGCAGCCAACTTGCAAGTTCCAGATGGCGCACCTTCTCAATAGCACATGGACATTATGAGTAGAAATACCCTACTTTAAAAATACTCTTATTACAAGCAAAAGCCCTGCATTGAAAATATGACTTATTAAAGGTGCAATATGTAATACTGACAGCTAGTGTTTAGAATAGTTACTGCAGTACAAATTCAAAATACTGGAGAGAGTCGCCTCCCCCGCCCCCTCCTCCCTAGACTCGAAGTTCAAGGAGGTTGCCAGTCTGAGACCGCAGCATCCGTTGCTAGATGCTTGTCTCACATAGCCAGACATTACTTCACAGCACAGCGGAGTAGCTAACGTTAGATGCTGGCTATATTGACAGTCATAAAAGCCCGTGCTCACGCGGAGCTCTGTACCCAACTGACAGACACGCTTTTTCGGCTTAGAATTACAGTAGGAACCGCTAAAAACACAACAACCTCGCCGCCCTCTCCACCTGATGGACAGACACACTTCCTCAGCTTAGAATTACAGAAGGAACCACTAAATATAACACTACCTTCCCTTCCTCTCCACCGGACTGAACACACTTTATTGGCTTAGAATTACGACAACAATCGCTAAACACACTGCAAACTCATGGTCCTCTCTTTCCGATTTACAGCCCCCCTCTTCGCTTAAATTTTAACTCACTGTTGTCGGCTACGGCTGCTGAACAGGCTACATGTTGTAAACAGCCGTGGCCCGCTTGCCTGGTCCTCCGGTAACGTTAGCAGTTAGCAGGGTTAGCATGGTGGCGTTAGCCAGGACCAGTCGGGATCACTTTACTGGCTGTCTCAATTGTTTTTGCGAGTACCAACTTGGGTACTCTAGCTATATAATTCAATGTGAGTACACAAATGTTGAAATGACATAAAATGCCCGTCCCTTGTAGCCGTGAGAAATTAGCCTGAAGCTAATGCTTACCCGTTCAGGAGGAAATTAGCCAACTCGGCGTCCTTTTGGGCTCTAAGCTGTCTTCATCTTTCAAATACATCTTCAATATTTACCCAGGGTTTGTTACATCTCTGGTCACACAACTGTTAGAAACATGCCGTTTTTTTTTTTTTTTTAGGTCAGGTAGAATTTATCTCTGTTGATCCTGTTCGTTTGTTTGCTGCTTTCATGGCTGTACTAACGTTACAGCTGTAGTGCGCTGTGTTTACGTTTTTACAGGTATATCTGGCAACCCGGTCTGGCTGTCGAACTGGGCAGTTGATAACAACACCCAGGCCAAAACACAAACAGAAATTCTGTCACGGAACGCAAATTTCAAAAGAAGAAAATACTGGCTGTTGTCAGAAAAGATAGTATTTCAACTTAGCATGTTTCCTTAATATCTAATGACGCATTGGGGTCATTTTTGGATTTATTACAGTAAATATATTACATATTGGACCTTTAAGTAAAAGTATTCCTAGCTAAATGTACCCAAAATATTAAAAGTAAAACTCAGTGCATAACAATCTGAGCGTGTAAGCAGCATTTTTCTGTTGGTCAAGGTGGAGCTTTTTATTTTAAATTCAACAATTCCGAACATTCTCTGCTTCCAGCTTCTCCAGTGTGTAAACTGAATCTCTCTGGTTTGACATTTGAAGACATCACATAAGTCTGGAAAATTGTCATGGTCAGTATTCACTATTTTTGGAGATTTAGAGGAAGTAATCAACAGAATAATCATTAATGATAATAATCCTTAGTTGCGCTGGTTAAATAAGTTTTTAACAGTAGAAGCTTTCCCACAGTTCATCAAAAATTAATCAGCCACTGTTTTGCGCATTGTGCATTATTTCGGCATCTGGAAGTGGCGGAGTGTAACTAAGTTAATTTACTCAACTACTGTATTCAAGTACACATTTGAGGTACTTGTACTTGTATTTCAAAGTATTTGACAGCTGTAGTTACTTTAACATTAACATTTTTGCATAAAACATTAAGTTTATTAAATACAATGCTTTGTTATATATCAAGCTACCGAATTAGAGCAGAAATGATTAATCGATTGACAGATAATTAATTTGCAACTGCTAACCATTGATAATCGTTTGTCATTTACTACTTTTCCTTGTAAATATTTTAATAATTCTTTTAATAATTTAAGTGCATTTTTCTCATTATACTTACATACTTTTACCTATAGGTAAAATTTTCAATGCAGGACATTAACATGTATTTGAGTATTTGTACAGTGTGGTATTAGTAATTTTACTTAAGTAGAGTACTTCCTTCATCACTGGCTGTTTTCAGGATAATTCTTATTGTAACAATAAATATTAATTTACAAATCAAGATTTTCATTTGCTATTTAATTTTTTTTATTTTAACAACAAAATGTTTCTGGGCATCTGTTTACACAGTATATATGTATGTGTGTGTGCGTGCGTGCGTGCGTGTGTGTGTGTGTGCGTATGCGTGGAAACCTTATTGTTTGATTGTTAGCTCAGAGCTAAACAGATGCGTAAATAGAGATAGGGGAGCCCAGTCACATCAGATTAGACCAAACAACAAAAATCAAACTGTCCGTCTCACTCACTCTCCCACACACAAACACACACATGCTCTCACAGACAGTAGGTGAAACTGGGAAAACAAACAGATATCAGCAAAGCAATGTGCCTCAATAATACATCCAACCTTCACTTTATTAACCACAACAGCAAAACACTGTAACTGTCATGTGAACGTATACTCAGACATTGTAATTCTTTGTGTGCTACGGAAGCATACCGACACACACTGTGGAGTAAATACAGTGCTGACGCATACCATCACATGCCTCATAAACCCTAATGTTACCACTCCAATATCTTCATAGGCCCCAGGCAAAACAGAGAGACCGCCATAGAGACAGGAAGGAACGCGGGCGAGCTGTGATGATGAATTGATTGATGAATGCAAATGAAGATGAATGGATGTGGCAAATACAGATAACAAGAGGAATATGAAGAGTACAGCAGCTGGTTCACCTTTTCCCCGTCGCAGAAAATATGAATAGCTGATGTGTATCTGGCCTATTAATACTACAGCAGCGACAGTGAACGCACCCCTGAACCAGATATGGATCCCTTATCACAAATCGTATGGCTCAGAAACAGCGGCCACCAGTCTTTCTATACCATCTGGAGCCTAATCGCTGGGCCGGGACGCACAGATCAGCCTAATCGCCCGATCACCCTAACCTTTATTGCCATATGGACTGAGTCCTAAAACTGACCATAGATCAGTGTACATAGCAGCAGTTTATGTTCTTAATTGTTTGTTGTTTGTTAGTCCAGCATCATGTCTTAACAAAACATCCATTGGAAATTGGTGCATGTGATAAATCAAGTGTTTTTTTTCTGTGTTTTAATAATTGATTATTCTTTTGGGTCAGTTTTCAAGGAAACATTCTAAAGATTCTCTGTTTATAGCTTTTCAAACCTTTTTCTCTGTCTTACATCATTGTACCGTAAACTGAATATCTTTGTCTTTGGGTGTTAGTTTTCTTGGTCGGACAAATCTAACGAGACGTCTTCTTTGGATTTAGGGAATTGTGATGGACAGTTTTTACTATTTCCACAATTAATCGGTTAAACGAGAAAATAATCAGCAGATTAATCGATAATGCCCTGTTCTCTACATAACTGTGGGTGCACGTGTGTCTATATTTTACCTGTAGAATCCAACTTTATAGTAAATTAAATAATAAAAAATAATAAAAGGGTCAGTTCACCAACATTTCCTCCCTAAAAAACACACATTCTAGTTCACCTCTACTGATATTTAGCCATACATAGTTTACCCAGGTTTTGAGATATCCATCTCTGCCTCGCTGTCAAGAGTTTTTATTGGAACTACTTCCAACCAAGGAAATCTAAAAACTATGACAACTGTTGATAGCTTGTGCTGTGGATTATCAGATTGATCTCATGAAGTGGCGTATGTATAAGGTTGGTCAGGGTGGAGGATGGGTAAAACATAGGACTTTCACCCAGGAGAGTGGGGATCACGTCCCGCATATGATGTTTCCTTTGTGTCCCGCATGTGATGTTTCCTTTCCACGTTTGTTCTTTTCCTAAACCCAACCCCATTTTTCTTTTCCAAAACCCAACCCTCGCGATAACACGCCACGTGGCTACGCTGTGACGTTGCAGACTGCCGTCCACTGTATACAGCGTAGACATACACGCGGATAGCTCAAAATGCATACAGATAACACGCCACTTGGCTTTAGGAAAGTGGCGTGTATGTTTACGCGAAGTCATGATGTCATTTTGGGATTATCCAGAGTACTGAGAATGCTGTGAGAACCACAAACAAACTTCCATTTCAGCTCTATTGGAGGCAGATGATACTGTATCTCAAAACCAGTGCAAAACCCACACTATTTGTATTAGCTGGAAATATATTTTTTTAAACAATTCAAATTTCCAAATAAAATGTATTCACACACACACACACACACACACACACACACACACACACACACTACTGCAGCTTGTGTATTGCTTGGAGTCAGTCTGATACTGATGATCGTTCAGGTAGATTGATCTGTGGTGTGCGTCCATCATTTACCAAACCTCCAGGGGTAAAAGACACATTTCTATCAATACAGTGAGACCTTTGCTTGACCCAAGGGCTCAGCCTGTCTCTCTCTCTCTGTGTTTATGTGTATATACAGTATATATACTGTATATTTCTCACAAACGACAACCCATGGTTTGATTAAAAAGGTTAAACCCCAACAACCCGACCATATACTCAGACTGATTTCATGAAGTGGCGTATGTATGACATGCCAATTCGTATGCCATTTTGGGCGTGTTATCAAGACGCATACTCGCTTTTTAGTGTGTTTATCAACGGCGTTTGGCCTCCATTGACTTACATTACCTTGCGATTACGTGTGAATTTATGCCGTAGCGAGTAGTATGAAAGGGCGAAAATCCGCGTAGGGAGGTTGGTGGATGGGTCAAACACAGGACTTTCACCCAGGAGACCGGGGATCGTGTCCCGCGTGTCACGTTTCCTTCGTGTCCCGCGTGTCACGTTTCCTAAACCAACCGTTCTCCGTGATGCTAGTTCCTCGAGCCGTCTTTCCTGCTCCGTCTCTGTGTCGCTCTTACACTGTTGCCACTGGCAACCGATAGCTTAGGATCCGAAAATAGTGGGCGGGCTCGGACACCTTCCAAATCGTCCCGTGACAGCAAGCTACCATGACGTATGTCCTCATTCTCAATTTGGCGTAGACGTACACGCGGATAGCTCAAAATGCATACAGATAACAAAGTGGCGTGTATGTTTACGCGAAGTCATGATGTCATGTTGATATACTGAGTCGCCTGGTGCACTGATGCTGGTGATCTGAGGTTAACTATTGCTCATTGATCCCAGTTTACACACAGAGAAAAGGAAAGACCACTGAGGGAAAGGTAACAGCACATCCCAAATGTATTGCACTTTACACCGTCTGCGTCAACCAGAGATTCACTTTTGGATAAAATGGAATTCTAAACAAAATATAAAATCTAGCACAGCCTACTGTAGCATTTCTCTACAATCTTCAACAAATGGTTATAAACAAGTTACTTAATTATAAATATTTCATTTCAGCTCAAAACACAAGGAGTTCACTAACTGAGTTGCAGTTATGATACTGCATGTTCTTCCACTCTCTGCAAGCTGGTCACTGATGCTACTGTAGTTTCTCATTCGCACGCGCGCGCGCGCGCGCGGACACACACACACACACACACACACACACACACACACACACACACACACACACACACACAAACACTGGCATGCACGCTCCATGCAAAGACGCACCGGGCAGGGTGACACTCACATGTGGATCAACAGACGCTGGTGTGGCGCCTCCGTTTTGCTTGGAGAAGCAGAAAGAGGCGATAGGAGGCAGGAGAAAAAGGCAGGAAGGTGAGGGAGGGAGCCAGAGATGGATGGATGGATGGATGGAGGGGAGGAAGGGGAGGGAGGAGAAATGCGGAGGGACGCAAGGGAGGAGGAGGGGAGGGGGGCAATGAGAGAGCTGAGTGGTTCTAGTAAATATTTATATTGCAGTATGATACGCGTGAGAGTGAAAGAGAGAGAGAGAGGGGAGAAGGCAGAGAAGGGGGGAGATATAGAGCGTCCATCCCTTTATTAATTTTATTCCGGACCGCTAAGTTTAGCATTCAACACGTGTCGCCAGTGATGGAGAGAGGGAGGGAGGAAACGAGGGAGAGAGAGAGCGGTTGACGGTTGCTAGGTGACGGGGCGCATATACTGAATTTTAACAAAAGAACAGGGAAAGAGGGAGAGGGAGAGAGAGAGAGTGTGTGAGAGAGGAGAGGGAGGGAGAGAGGTAAAGAGAGAGATCGGAGAAATTGAATATATGTAGAACATATATATATTTAGATATATATATATATATATATATTCCCAGCGTGTGCGTGTGTGCGTGTGTGTGTGTGGGTGTGTGTGTGTGTGCGCGTGTGTGGTGGCGGCGGTGGGGGGGGACACCAGCAAAACGGATACCTCAAAAAGGAAGGATGTGAAAAAGGATGGAGGGACGCAGGAAAAGAGGGGGGAAAGGCTGGTGAAAAACAGTAAGTACATTTATTTACAATGCTATTTGCAGTGCGGAGGCATTTTTCTCCGCTTCACCCCGCACACAGACTCCGTAGCCTACTGCTTAAATTAATTGCGGCTCGGGCAGTGAGAGGGTGCTGCGCGTCATTGAGACAGGAATAGGGAGCTCGGGTGTCGGCATCTGTACGGCCGTTTTTGATGGAGAGATGGATGGCCGGGGATGGAGAGGTAGAAACGGCCGGCGCACCGGGGCTTTGACCCCTCTGTCATTGCTGCGCCTGAAAACTCACAAGCCTCTTAGCCCCTTAACGCATAGGTTCCTCACAGCACTCGGCACAGGCTACATATTCCGATGAAACACACACACACACACACTCACAGATTACCGGTAGTTCAATTAATAATATAGACTAAACCTTTGGGCTATGATTTTGTCTGCCAGGAATTTTCTATGCATTATTAATAAAGACAGAGTTTGTGTTCCGTTTAAGTCTTTAAACACCGGTGCTGGCTGCAGTTTCCCCCTCTCTCTGCTGCGGATGTATTAATTGAGGTGATCATATCTGTTGATGCTCATTTTCTCAGGCTGCGTGGTCTATGTTATGAGTGTGTGTGTGTGTGTGTGTGTGTGTGTGTGTGTGTGTGTGTGTGTGTGTGTGCGCGCGCGCGCGCGCATGCGTCTGCTTGCTCGTCTTATAGCCACCGCTAAGCCCGCAAGATTGCCGATCAGTTTTTCCTCTTGATCTATTTTTATCCCGATACGCTGAATATTTGGGCGTATGGTAGCACACAGTTATCCCTCTGTTGCCACCGAGGAATCTTACCCAACGGGCTGACTTGCCTCAAACACTCACAGACAGCAGGAACAGGCGGTTTTTTTGCTCTCCAGCTGAGTGAAGGAGTGTGTGAGAGATTTTACTTTGTAGGTAGATTTCTAGATTTGCAACCCCTGTGGGTGCCCAAATAACTTTTGTTTTTGCCTTGCAGTACTTAAATATAGAGGAAAAGTGAATAACAGGTGCAAACACAAACCACCACAGCCACCACCACTCCTTTTCTCTGAAAAAGAAAATAAAGGCCTTGGACCATAGAGACCACCAAGGGAGAAGATCATGCTGTTGACCTGTAAAATGGAGAGGCACAGTGTTGCTTCTCTTACAGATTTGCTGCAGTGATTGGGAGTGCAAGATCAAATGTATTGGCCTGCACTCTGTAGCCACTAATTGCATTAATCCAGATGGAAATTGGAATTAATGTGTTTGTTTTTCCATTTCTGTGGGGTGTTTTGGTGTCTCTCCCAGCTGAATTCTCCAGCTGATATCCATTTCAATCAGCTCACCCACAGGTGACGTGCTCTGTTCAGTTTATCATTTTCCCTCGCAAGCCCTGTAAAATTTACACACAGGCGTACTGCAGCAGCATGCTGCATGCACTGCTGCCCGTAAAGTGTTGCCTTCAGTGTCAGCATAGCCCCCTTCTCTGTCATACAGTTGCCCATAGAGATCTCTGTACTGTACCAGCTGTGAGTAGGGGTAGACAGGAGAGGAGGGGAGGGGAGGGAAGAGGAGAGGTGATGAGAGAGACAGGTGTGTGGAGGGAGCGAGAGATGAGAGAAGGTGTGAGGAGGAGGAGGTGGAGAGAAGGCATGAAGGGGAGAGTAAGAGAGGGGTGGTTGGAATTGAATATCAGAGGGGGACATGGTTGGAAGGCACAGGAGACGAGATGAGAGGGATAGAGTCAACATTTGTGTGCTTGTTTTCTCCAACCCCCTGCTCTTCATCAATTTCACCTCATTGATTCATTGACTTTTGCACAGAAAACCTTCAAGCTTAGCTCAATCCCCCCCTCGCTTGTCTCTCTTTTCTTCTGCCAATCCCCCTGTTTCTTCTTGCCTCAATCCTTTCCGTTTCTTCTCTCACCCCATGCAACCTGTAACTTCCTCTGCACAGTTTCCTTTTCCTTTTCCCCTCTCTTTCTCCCACCTCCCCTTTCATCATGCGTTTGATGCAACATTAGTGGGTAGTTTCCTCAATCCTGCCACCCACCCAAACCCCTCTCCCACCCTTTCCTCACGTTGCACCCAGTGTTCTTTTTAATACCACTAATTAAGGTAAAGCTCGTTAACATAGAACATCAATTAGTATTTAACGAGATCAGAGGCTGGTGTTTTGGAGCGATTACAGTACTCCCCTCTCCCGGTGTTCCTCTCTGGACTCTACTCTGGGTTGTGTTGATGAACATGTTGCATATTCCCTTTGGCCTGGAGCGGTGGCGAGACACACATTTTTTACTGTACATGTGGTGGCAGTGGGGTGTTTTGTGACGTGGGATGTTTTGATCAATTATTTGAATGTAATATTATGTTGTATAAAATTCTTGAAGGGGATATATTTTCCCTAATAACATCTCTGACTTGTGCTCATTAAATAAACCCATAGCCTATAATTTCAGGAAAGAATGCCCTCCATTGAAATCAGCAGGGGATACCATCAGATTGACTCTTCCCTAAAATTAAGTACTAAATTGTGCTTAAGTCTAAATGGCACACCATAATCTTATTTAATCTATAAAATGACGTTGTTGATGCAGGATTTCAAGCATGAAATTATAGCATAAATTATTAAAGGCAACAGTTATGCCTTAAAACTTAACTTTTTTCAGTTAATACAATTCTGTTTCACACTGTGTCTAACAGTTGACGGTATATTCTGCCTGTTTAAAAGACTGAAGAAAAAACAATTCAGTTCAGTTTAGTGTATTTTCAGAAGGTTGCTTGGGTGACAAAGCCAGTAATGATTGATTGCTGATGTGTGTCAACTGAATAAGTTGATTAGTTGATTGCTTGATCAACAAAAAAAAATAATTAGCAACTATTTTCACATTCGATAAATCGTTTCGGACATTTTATCCAGCTAAAACGAAAAAGTGCCAAATATTCTCTGACCCAGCTAATCCAATGTGAGGATTTTCTGCTCTTCTCTGTTTTTACTCTAAACTGAATATATTTGGGCTTTGGACTGTTGGTCAGACTAGGGATAGGAATTGATCACATTTTATTTATTACAATGCCATTATCAGTTCTGCTTATAGGTCAGATTCTTTATCGATTCCCTTATTTATTCCTGATCAATTATCTGTGTAGAAGAAAATTAGGCCTAAACAGTTATTCAGCGTCAATTCATCTTCAAAGTGTAGCTCTGATGTTATTATAACATAGGATAGTGATAGTGAAGCAGTGAGTGTCAAATACATGGCATTTCTAGAATTTAAGCCCATGTTGCGTAGAAAGATGTTTCAGCATATTGCTGGGGTTTACATCCTTACTTAAAATGATAATTTTACAGACATTACAAGCAGCACTGTTGTCATCTTTCTTCGTGAAATGAAGCCACATGTTGGGCCGCTTCTTTCTCTCCGCCATGACTCCTTCTTGTTGCAAGTTTCCAGCTGCGTAGAGTTTGACGTTTGACAGAAAGACATGTCAGCATCGATAACAGAAATTGATAAGCTCAGAGGCATACAAATCTGATGGATCGGATAATGTAGAACCCGTTCACAATTCCCATCCCATAGGTCAGACAAAACAAGACATTTGAACACATCACCTTGGGCTCTGCGAATTTGTGATAGCATGTGTTTACTATTTTTGACATTTCAAGTATTCAGATCCTTTATTTAAGTAAAAGTACTAATACCACACTGTATAAATACTCTGTTACAAGTAAAAGTCCTGCATTGAAAATGTTACTTAAGTAAAAGTAAGTAGGTATTATCAGGAAAATGTACTTCAAGTATTAAAAGTAAAAGCGCTCAATGCAGAAAAATCCTCACATTTTAGAAACTGAAAACGATCAAAACAGGTCTTTGTTTAATCCGCTAATCGGCTCTACTTGTAGGCCTATATATTATTGAGTAGTTTAATTTATAATATAACTTTGTATTTTATAAACCATGTATATTGTGGGCAAATTCTTAATTTGTAAAGTAACTAGTAACTAAAGCTAAAGCTGATTAATGTATGAAGTAAAAAGTACAATATTTCCCTCTAAAATGTAGTGGAGTAGTAGTAGAACGTGGCATGAAAAGAAAAGACTTGAGTAAAGTACATCAAATTTATACTTCAGTACAGTACTTGAGTAAATGTTCTTATTTACATTCCACTACTGCATTTCAATGACTAAACGATAAATTATCTGCAGATTAATCGATAATGAAAAGAATGTCAGTTGTAGCCCTACATACATGCAGATAGGTAAGAGTAGAGAAGACTCATGAACTCCTTCCTTTACTGCATTTAGTGACATTTTAAATTAAAATCATGCAAAATTAAGAAAGTAATGTTGGATATAGCAATAGTTATATTTAATAGCTCTAAAACAATCTGAACAACTTTCATGGTAACGGTGGTGAAGGTACAGCAAATGTCTGCTGATTCTGTCACAGCTGCCAAGCTTTCAGTGACAACTCCAAGTACAGACCACTAATTAGATATAATACTGACATAATGATGTATTTCATTATGACAAGTTGGAAGAAAAACAAAAATGATCTTCCATGATGGGAAACCGCCCGGGCATCATTTGTGGAGCTCAGTTCACCACAAGTTTTCAGAGTTGTGTGTGAAGAGCTGCATTCACATACTGAATTACAGCAGTAACCAACTGCTAAGAGAGTTACAAGTGCTGCTTTGGATGTAATTAAAGAGCACTTTTTCAGAAAGAAATATGGTTCAGTAAGTTGTATGTTTTATTAGTCATATGTAGGTTAAAACAGGGTCAACAGTACAATGAAATGTATAACGAGAGAACGGGTCAGCTCAGCAATAAAAGCATTAGTCAAATAAAAGATAAAATGACAATAAGAAAATGACGACATAATGTATAATGTATGGCAATAATTAATATGAAAATAAAATTAATTGAAAACTTAGAAATAACTATGATATCATCTGAACTCCATATGTGAGGGTTTCTTTTCACTTAGGTGGCAGCTGCTGTGGTTTAGCAACCCTGAAGTGCCGCCCCCGGCCTAGTTACAGCCCAACTCTGGACTGGGGCTAGCAAAGACAGTCAAACACATACTGAAGATGGAATGACAGGAAGCCATTTAACAAACAGGTAGAGAAGGCAGCAGACAGACAGATGGACAGGTTGGCAGAGAGACACGTTCATAAACAAAATCACACAGACAGGTACGAACGCACAGAATAGTGAGAGAGAATTTAGCGTGCACTGCTTGCACACAGTAACTATCAAACAGGTGCGCACACACACACACACACACACACACACACACACACACACACACACACACACACACGCACATACACACACACAAACCTGAGCCAAAGCCCTGAGGCTTGTTTTGGGAATACAAGTCTGGAGGCAGCTAGGAGGCACACAGCTTCACATGGCTGCATGCAGTACACAGCCACACACACACTTTCAGAAAGTACACTCAGGCAGATACCCATGGGTATGCAGTCAGACACACAAACACACACACACACACACACACACACACACACACACACACACACACACACACACACTCACACACACACACACACACACACACACACACACACACACACACACACACACACACCAAGAGCAAACCCAAAAATACGCACACAATGAATAGCATATTGCACACAAACACATCACCAGTCGCAGTTTTGAATGAGAAAGGACCTTGGGATCTTGCCCATGGGATCCACATACAGCAGCATACCACTGCACTGTATATTTCAGTGCGCACACACACACACACACACACACACAGACACACACACACAGACACACACAGGAACAGAGGATGAAGAGAAATAATGAAAGCGGATGGAGAGATGTGCAGGAATGTTTTGCGGTACGCAGCGTTTTGCAGCAGTGTGGTGCAGTCCTTCACTATGATGGATGGGGCAGGAAATGACAGCATAAGTGGTTATTAAAAAGAGGAAATGGGGGCATTCATAAAAACTATGTTAGCCATGTATGCGGCCCATGTTGCATGTCACCCTGGGCTGCTGTGTCATGCCTCCTGATCTGTGAGACTTCCCTGCGCTGCATGAGGGCCAGCTTTGTTAAAACCCTTTGTCATTCTCTTCTCAGAGAACCCAGGCACTGGCATTTATAGCAGGCTTTGTTCTGGGAGTGACTGTGCCGGATATGTACCAGGTGCAAAGTTGAACCTGTTTTATTGCCTTATCACTTCATATAAAAATGGCTTTGCTCTATTTTCTTTCAAGTTTGAATGTGGAATTCTGTCATGAACAGCTGTTACAAATGCAAATATGTGCGTTTGCACCTGAATGGAATTTGCACAGCGTGTTATCTACAGTACAGCAAGGAGGGAAGAGGGAACGTCAGCGCCGAGATGGAAGAAAGCCTCTGATGAAGATAGTTTGATGTTCCTGGGCTTGGTTTTAATGTGCTTCATCTCTGCATGTAAATAGCTCCAGCTTCTAAAACTGGCCTTTTGATTTGAAAGAGTCTTGCAGATCCTATCCTGGTTTTTGACACTGAAAAGAACAAAATGTGCAATTTGGTTGGGATGCAGGTAGTCCGACTCAGGGTCAGGTTTAATTTCTTCTCAGTTCAGGTTGTGATATTTTATCATTCAAATTGAAAAAAAAATTCCGCATCAAAGTCTTCTTTATTCTATCTCCTGAAAGGTGATTAGGAGTGAATGCTCTCTTTTTAATTATGTAAGAGCAGTTTCCATCAATTTTTTTGAATGAGCCAATAAATGACCCCCAACCTTGGTCTGGTGCTGATCGGGCTTATCAAGTTGATTATTATGTGATCTGTTCAGTGTTAACTGTGGCATATTCTCTGTCAAAGGCTGCAGCTTTGGGGAAAAAAAGAGACTTGTTTACACATTTTGCACCGAGCAGTGATGGGAAATAGCAAAGAGATCAATTGTTGGCACTGGATGCTTTGTCGTATACCAAAATATTAAGACTGCTGATTACAGTTCCAATTACACAGTAGTGTCGCTTTGTGAAGATGCACTATTTTCTGAGTCTGTATGTATGCATTCATATTCATGAGTGGTTGACCTTCTGTGTGATTTCAGACACTTGATAATGTTGACTCATCATATTAGCTGAGTGGTAAGAACAGGAAAAGCACTCGTCATTGCAACTTGGGAGCATTCTTCACGCATTATTCCAAGATGGTCTGTTGGGACAGATAAATAAAATTAAGCCCAGATTATCTATGTTTATTGTGCTACATATATTTACCGGGTTTATTAAGAAAGTAAGCCAGAAACGATGTATAGTTTATGTTGATTTATATTGTTTTATTAATCTTCTGATGTGTTAATCAAGGGGCTTTTCTTGACCCTTAGCGACCCACCATAGACCATTTTTGTCTTTTTAGGGTAGGACAGAGGATCTTTAGGGGGAGATAGCAGGGCAACAGTATATGCCACATAGAGGTGGTATACATCATCTGAAAGCTGTGATGCAGCTCAGCACTGGGTCAAGTTGTTCTAGTCATATGTAATAAACATTATTAGGCTCCTATTTAAATTTTGAAAGTTTAGAGTGTATTAAGGCTAAGAACATTATGATGGAAGTATATGATGGTCTCTCCATGCTCAATTATGTCTTATAAATTGTTGCAGCAATTTTTGGGTTGATACCATTTGTAACACAGATTTAGTGCAAAACGTAACCATTTTTGATCACTCGAAAATTGATAAAAATTGTCAAAAATCCCTTCAAAAAACATATTAAGATGCCAAGACCTGAGAAAAAAATCATTTGAAGATTTCTGCAAGAATTAATTTTTCCGGCGATTGGATGACGAGCACTTCTGTTCTGGAAAGTGCTTATGTACCCCCTTATTGTTAATATAGCTAGAAAAGCCTTATATCCACTGAATGCCCTAGGTCTATAGTTTGTGGTTGTAAAGTTTCATGAGGTTGTGATTATCCTAGAGGTCACTAGAGGTAATTTCATACACTGAGGTCAAGTTTAATAAAATGGTGAAATGGCTACTATGGGGACTCACATCATTACACATGAATACAATTGGGTTCATTGAATCCACAAGAGTCTCTGCTTTCCAGTCATGCCTAATTAATGAAATTCCAAGACCCCAGTAGCAGAAATATTTAAATACATCATTTTAGAAAAGGTTAAAATAACACATTTATACTACATGATAAAAACTGCATGGTTATTGCCCAAACTGCATGTGATTAGCAGAAAGTGTTATTATGTTTGTAAAGGGGAGACTCGTGGGTACTCACTTCATTCAGATATCCTAAGGTGAGAGGTCAATGGACCCCTTTGAAAATGCCAGTTCTTCCCTCGCCAAAATGTAGCCTAAGTTTGGAGCGTTGTATAAGCCCCTTTTCCTGACAAGCTAGCCTTAGGTCGTCTAGTTTCATATGATACCAATGTCTTCACTCTAGAAACAGAGCCGGCTACAGCCTCTAAAAGACACTAATGTCGGCCAAGATGTCAGAGGTTCTCAGAGGATTTTAACATAGGATTTTATTTAGATGTAACTGTCAGCGATGGTGGCTATGCAGCCATTTTGGCAATAGTTTTTTTTTTTTTACACTTGTGTAGTTCTTTTCACCAAGTAGAAAATTATAGCTGTCAGAAATTTGTGATATCTCAGGACATGAATGCTTCCCCCCTCCTGGCAGCTCGTAATTACGTTCATTACAATATGATGTAAAATCATCATGGCCATCTTAGACGACTGAACACCTCTCTGATGAGATACTGTTGCTTCATGTGTCAAGACTTGGGGGAAAAAACCCCCAGATATTTTATATTTGTTGCTGCAAAACAAACAGCACAGGAATAATGGGCTTCTAGATTTGTCAGTGTGAAGACAACACAGTGGGGTTCTGACATTCCCTTCACTAACCTCTCACCACCTTTTACTCTTGAGAATCATCTAAGGCTGTGCAAAAAACCCTTCACTGGTCTCAATCCTCAAATTCCTTTTCCCCTGTTGGGCTTCTGCTTGCACGCGAGTGCATTTCCTGAGCCAAACTGATCCACCACCGTTTAAAGGATAGGCTGACAGAAGTGTTTCTAACACCTTTGCTTATGAGCGGGGGCAGAGCCAGATGTGCTGTGAACACAGCTGAAACCTCTACACAACATTGTGACATTGCAGCGTTAGATTTTAAGCAGACAGAATCCGGCTTGACTTCAGCAACATGTGGCACCTTCTACTGAAAGGGACTAGCTTACCGTTTCTCTCTTATTCTAAATGTTGTTAAATGTTTGGGTTCGTATGTGTATGTGACTGTATTCCTTCTTATGTGTAAAGTCTGTACATGCCAGCTGCTTGTGCAATTGTGTGTGTGTGTGTGTGTGTGTGTGTGTGTGCACCTGCTGTGACCTTGTACAAAGGCGCGATAGTTATCAGTGAAGGTTTCCTACACCAGTTTAATCTGTTTATCCCCAGATTAAGATTGTGAATCATTACTATGCAGAGCTAGGTGATTTTTTTCTGCTGAGAGTCTTGAGCAGCTTCCTAGTTTGCAGTTGTTACAGAATGTTCACCTTACAGGTCCTGAAGGGCTGCAGTGTCGGTTGCTTTTCATCTTGCTCTTTTAATTAGTGACTGATTTAGATCTGGCTAGGTGATCCCAGTGTCTGGCCAATCAATGAAGGAATTAATGGAAGCGCTGGTGCAAGCAAAGTAGAGCAACACTGTGGCATTGCGACTGGCTTGAGATGGAATGAGAAAATAATCAATTTAATGTTATTGTTAAAAAACGTAGTATTTGTTCCGTGCCTTAACATAATTCCACTTAATTCTGAATATTCCCAGAGTTATATACTGTCTCATCCCATCTGCTGAAAATCTTTCATCCAATTTGTTCCTGATTTCAATCTCAATGCTTTTTTAACAACAACAATCAGCCAAGGATTTCATTCATGAATGTACAGTACATTATGTTGATACACAGCATGAATGCATGTTTATTCTTAGATGATTGCACTGCATTGATAGCGCTGTGATATTGAAGCTATTTTCCCCCAAACACAAAGCCCTCAGAGTTTCTGGTTGTGAGAAATTATTCCTTTTAAAACAAACATAATAAGATAAACCCCCAGGTCGTGCATTGTAAGGATATCTTGACAGAGGATTCAGGAAGAAAAGCAATTACAGAAAACAATTTATATAATCCAGTAAATTATGTGGTTATAGCCAATTTTGGAGCAGAGGGGGCTGGCCAGGGAGCAGCGCTGCAGTCCTTATTCTCCCAGCTGTATTAGATGTCAGGTGTTGAGGTGGGGGAATGAAATATTCTTGCTCCTTGGCCGACCTTAAAGTAAGTACTTATATTATACAAGCATTGGCAGTGGACATACAAACTATGTAGTCTCCTTATAAAACCATTTTTATTCATTCAAAGGAAGTTAGTATAGGCCAGTTAGGCTTATTGAATTAATACCCTACATGCTGTTATGTGAATTCCTGATGCAAGATCCCCAGACACTGGCCTTTCCACATGAAAGCATATGACCTTACTGATATTTATGTCATGAGGGTAGTAAACCATTTGTTGCTGATGTTTTCTGAATGGATGTGTGTGTGTGTGTGTGTGTGTGTGTGTGTGTGTGTGTGTGTGTGTGTGTGTGTGTGTGTGTGTGTGTAGGGGAGAGAGAAGATAAAATAGACAGTATTGAAATTCTTCCCATCATTCATACCCAAATTGACGTTGTTTATGCAGTCTGTATAACAAAAATAAATAATAAATATAATGTGTGAGCTTGCAATGTCCTGGGGATTAAATGAATAACAGAGGGTTGAAAGATAACACACACACACACACACACACACACACACACACACACACACACACACACTGAAGAGAATAATTCAAGTTGCCAAGGCTGTATTACAAAGCAAAGTAAAACAACTGACAGTTAGTTTATTTTCGACCATTATTGTGATTACTAGATGTGCAAGGTTATATTAAAGCAAAATTACACATTCTCCACTTAGGTAAATATCTACCCTGAGCTGAATGTTATGTGTTAAAGAGATGAGATGTGGCAATATCATATTTCAGTAATATTTATGCGATTTTGTGTCTGGTGTTTCAAAAATCACAGTGGTTAGGACTAAGACATTTTCTTTTTTGTTAAAAAATGAGGTCAGAGAATTGTTAGTGCTACACAGTGGCAACGTACAGGGTCAGCTTCATCTCGTTTCCATCAATCCATAGAGGGAAGAGAAACAAGGAGTGTCCTCCCATTCAAGTAATGAAATTTATCCCCTGAATGTACGGACGTGAAGTCCAATTAATTGACACTGTCTCTTGGCAGAAGTGTTTAATCCGAACCCATGAAAAAAAAAACATTTGAATTAAATGGCAAGATACTCTGAACTTTAGAGAGCCTGTTTTGTGCATCCACATGGAAATTAAAGGGACATCTTGAAATGTCAGAATAAAATGCTGTTCTTTTGCGGTGAAGAAACAAAGCTGGATGTTAAGGTTTCATTTTGTTCTTGTAAAAGCTTACAAAATACGAAAAGGATGAATGGAGAATACCAGTTAGGAACGAGTGTCATGCAGAGCAAATGCAGATTTCACTTCCCCCTATCCTGTAACAGTACACTTTATATAAAATATAATCCTTTGCATTTGTAGGTAGATACGGTACAGAATGCGAAGGTACAACACAGTATAGCTTTATTTTACACTTTCTACAGTATTTATTTGTGGACAGAATACTAGAAATAAGAGCGTAACAGTCAATTTCCATATCAGCTAGCCCCTCAAATTTAACTGTTTCACATAAAAAAATGGTGTATCGTTTATGAAAGCGACAAGCTCTTATCTGGTCATCAGCCTGTGGCATGTGTAATTTACAAATATAATGTGCTGGGTTTCCCTGTGAGGGCCTGGTGTCACAGGGTTTGATAGATGGCTCCGTCGTTGTGTCACTAGAATGGCTTATGATAGCCACGGCTATCAAGTCCGAGGGATGCAGCAGCAGCAGGCTTTACTACTGCTGTTTACAGCCATGCAGTAAAAACACACAGTACTGTACGCCCTGCTGCTGCACGCTGCGCTACTCGCAGATCACTCTGCTCATTGTGCACAATGGGAACAAGAGGCGCTCGCCTGCCTGGTGGCTCTTGTACTCGACAGTGATCAAAGAGAGAGAAAGAGCGGAAGTGAGGGAGGGGAGGAAGTAGAGAGTGAAAGAAGTACAGGACAAAGACATGTGAAAGGAAAGAATGGGGAAGGCTGGAGGAAAAAAAGGCAAGGAGTTGTGGGAGGAGATGGAGAAAGAGAGAGGAAAGGAGAGTTGGTGAAAGTGAGATGGTGCAGAGTGAGGTGACTGACTGAATGAAAAAAATGAATGAATAAGTGAAACCGACCAAGTGACCGAGTGAGACAGACTGAGTTAGGGAGTGTGTGTGTGTGTGTGTGTGTGTGTGTGTGTCAAGTGAGAGTATGGGAGCAAGTGGATGAGTGGGTGAACAAGTGCAGCAGGACAGAGAGAGAGAGAGATTGGGGAAGGGAGAAAGAGAGGGAGAGAGGATATGTTCCGTCAGAGAGGACACACTCCAGTGGCTGTGATTGAAGTATGGGCCAATTAACACGAGGAGCATTGAGCTCCAGCTGCACTCTTCTCTTCATTCCTCCGCTCCCCCACACTGCCATCCATATTACGCCACACACACACGCACACGCACACGCACACGCACACGCACAGACATTGACACACTCACATGTATGCACACTGTGGGTACCACACTGTTCTGGTACTTCATCTTATCTTTTACTATAGCACAGCTATGGACCCAAGGAAATTATCAAGGCTACATACAGCAGTGTTACTCGAGCACACTGCGGTCTTAAATGTGGACGAATGGAAAAAAAAAAATTCATCTTCAGGGGAGGGTTTCTCATTCTAGGCACTTACAGTGACTCACAGAGACACTGCAATTTCTTCTAATGGTGTACAGTAGACTATATATTAGCCTGCATATATTTCAGATGTTTTGTGTTGGCTGTTGAAAGCTGCCTGGGCTGATTCAGTGCAGCCTGTGCCATAGGCAGCAGGGAGCAGGTCCATTACTCTGCATGACAGAATGGAATGAAGCAGCAGAGCTCCGACGTGGGGTAAACACAACGCTGAACACTGCACTTCCACAACTCCACACTCCAGACTTCAGACTCCTTCCCCATTCACATTTCCCCCAGCAGATCCGATGCAGCACAAGGTCTGGCACGCTGCCTCCATTGGAGTTCAGTGGGAGAGGGGCTCAGAGAGGCGTGGATGCCAGCAACTGACTTCTACCCGAGCGGTTTCCTCCTCTCTCCTGACTCTCTCTTCCAGAGTCACCGCAGGCGCTCGCTGCAGCTGTAGAATGTACAGTTGAGGGGAAGGAGGGGATCTGATACTCTAAACCACTGTGATTGTTCTTCTACCATCACACTGACACCAATAATCAATTTTTCATTTTGTGTTTAGAGGCTATACAACTTTTTTTTTTGTCTCTTTGGAGTTTGCAGGAATAATATAGGCTTCACTGTAATCCTCTATAGGCGGATATACTTACAAAGAAGTTGAGTTGCCTTCAGCTACAGAAAACTGCAGTGAAGAAGTTGTTGCAAAAGCTGCACATGCAGAAGCCATTCATTCAATCACATGCAATCACAGTGAGCCTATAATGCAGTGTTATAAAATGTTTAAGCCAACGATGAGATGTGTTATGATTGTGAAATACTGGCTGGCAATATTGGAAGACAAAAAGGAGACTGGCTTGCCTGTCTGAATGTTTTTTTCTCTCATCTTCTTGATTAGCTGTCTCTGTCAGCCTGAAAATATTCCTGCTTTTAAGTACTCTGTAAATATTCCTAAAGGTGTTTTTAGTTTGCTTCTAACAGTCGCTGGCATGTACGCCAGCTTTGGTGGTGCTGTAAATGCCACTTTCTTTGTTTTAAAAAGACAAACTAAACAGGCTCAGCGGAAAAATAATTACATTGTAGATACAGTCAGCTGCTTATTACAGTTATTGACAAATTGAGAGATCAACACTGTACAATACAAATACTTAAGTGTAAACGCTGAGATGATGATTTAGACGGCAAATGATGACTGATGCATGCACCATGATGAAAGTTTTAAAGTCTAAAGAAATCATCAAAGAAAGTACTCAAAAAATTCGTGAAAACTCATACAATTTGAAAGGTTTTCAATTCCATCTTTTTTTTTTGTAGTCCATGCAGTCACATTCAAGAAAAGAATACATTGCAATATTTATCATGCCAACACAGTCCTCATTGGTCCCAAATAACCAAAATGAACACATTATCATCCAAATAATACAGTACCATGTGATGGTCAAATCCTGGCAATGTTCCTGATGAATCACACAAGTTTAGGAAATGATTATTCATGTCTCAATAACTAACTGATTCCTTACCTTGAATCCCGTTTAGCGAAACAGACATCTAATCATCTTTCGACTAATTTATCCCAATTTAAACATTCCCTGGGTTGGAGGCAGTCCCTTGCCAAATATATATATGCAGAATACACTCTACTGAATTAGAAGCAGCTCTAAAGACTGGAGAGGATCATTTTTTAAAGCTAGAAGGGGGAAAAATATACTAAAATGCGAACATTTGCATTTTAACAAAAGATTCATTTATGGTAGCAAATCAAATGAAATAGTAATCTCTCTCTCTCTCCCACACTCCTTACCCTTCTCTCTCTGTGTGTGTGTGTGTGTGTGTGTGTGTGTGTGTGTATGTGTGTGTTCGCTGTGAGCCCCCTCACTGATTCAGTTTGCAGAATTTAACAGATTGGAACACATAATGAACTATATAGTAAGATATATTTAGATGAGGATTTGATTATAATAATATGCTTTGCTTTATTGTGGCGTGCCTCTGTGAGACGTTGGCAGTTCAATAACAGGCAGACTGCGCTCTGCAGGAAAAGTGCATACTGTATATAAGAATACACTGTGTTCACACTTCCAACAAGGGTCACTGTGATGGAATGGAGCACGCTGGTTGAGCAGTGCAACGTAAACACCTCATGAGAGTGAAATACAGTGACAGGCCTAACAGTTAATGGCTCAGAGCTCAGCACTGTGGAATACAGCTCCACCAAATGATATGATGTACCGTATTCCTGCAGCTTCGTCTTTGGCTCTCTCATTTTCTCTCTCCTCGTCTCTTTCCTTCCCATTCTTTCCTGCCACATCTTCCTCGCCTTAAAGAAAACTAAAAACAACAAAGCCCTGTTTTTCCCTCTCCCCTTTATTATTCATCATTATCATTATTACATTCTTCTTTTCACTCTCTCCTACTAACAGATCTGTCTCTCCCTATCTCTCTACACCTCCATCTCTTTTTCTTACCCGAAACTATCCACCGCCCTCATTCGCCCTCTCATTCCATCTCATTCCACCGCTCTCTCCTTCTTTCTCTGTAGCCCCCCTCCCCCCCTCCCCCCAAAACACCACCACACACACACACACCCACTGCCCTGTTTGTCACTCAAAACAGGAGGTTTGGCAGTGTATTTGTTTAGGCCAAACACGTATACACATCCCAGTAATCAATATTTCTTTTCCTGCTACTCTCCTCACATATTTTATGCCACCTCCCATCATCCAACCACACTTTGTCCTCCTTTTCTCCTTGTCTCGTTTTCTTCCACCCGGCCTCCTTACTTCAATCAACTCAGTCCATCTTAAGTCATGTGCCCTGTATTTACAGTATCTTTCTATTCTACTCATTTCACAGCTTCCTCCCTTCTTTGCTCCCTTTCTCTCATGCCTCCAGTTACTTTTTCTTCTCCACCCGCTTTTTTTCTATCCAAAAGACTGATCAGGGTCAGAGAATTGGCAGACTGTGACAAAGAGAGGAGAGTCGGATGAAGACAGAGTGAAAAACATAGAGAGAAGGAGAGGGGAAATAGAGGCGCAGAGAGGGAGAGTGACTTTAGGGAGAATATTATGTAAGCAGGCCCCTGTTAATCAACGCAATAGTGTTTGGTACCTGAAGCCATGAAAATAGGGAGGATGGGGAATATGAAAAGACAGAGCACGAGAGGGAGCAGGGAGAAAGTGAGAAGGAAATGGAGAAAGGGAAGGAGGGCACCAGAAGTAAATTGAAAATTATGTAGTGTGTTTTTGTGTGTGTGTGCGGCTCACATATTAACCCTGCTATCTCCCAGGTAGTCATTATCTTTCCGTGTGGTTGTTTGTGTGTATATATTGCGCGCACTGCATTAACCCTCATATCTCTCTATCATTAAGCTGCTCTACAGGCATAGTGTAGCTATGCATTTATCTTGTGAGTGCGTGTGTATATTCAAACGCTTACATGCATGTGTCTGTGCGCGGATGCAGCTGTGTGAGGGTGAGTGTGTTTACAGTGATCTTAATTGTTGTTATCATTCATGCAGCACAATAACCACCTCCGCCCCCATCTTTGTCTCTGTCTGCTATTAACTCTCTCTCCCTCTCACTCGCCTTCCCTCTAACGGCCAGTTTCTATTTTTCCTTATATTGTTCCTTCTCAGCCTGCAGCCTAAATAGCACCCATTTCATCTTCTCTCTGTCTTGCTTTCTTTTCCTTCCCTCTATTGTTTTTTTCCCCCTCTGCATTCCGTATTCCTCGTCCAGCATTTTCTCCAGCCAAAGCTAACTTTTATTACCCCATGATTGGATTCAGAATTCATTACTCCATCTTGCCTGTATGCAATCTCTGATCAGTTTCTGTCTTTCTCTCTTCCTCCTTTTCACTCTCTCTGTCTACACCTTATTTTTTTCTTTCTTGCTTCTTCTCCTTTTGTTGATTTGCTGTGCTCTGTACTGGACCTTATAGAAAACAAAAACACCTGAGTCTAACTTGATCTCTTCTTCCCCTGCTTCTTCTCCACCTTCTTCTTCTCTCTTCTACTCTTTGCTGTCTCTCTTTCTTTCAGGCACCCTCTCTTCGTGCAATATATATTTGCCTCCCCCCCTCGGCAGGTTGCCATGGTCGCCATACCTACTCTCTCTCTCCTATTGGTCCTGGCAGAGTGGGCAGGTCTGGTGGACGCCTCCCCCAACCTCCTGCTCCGGTCCGGTCCGCGGGAGCGTGATGCAGGGGCCATGATGAACTTAAACATCGCTGTGATCCACGCCGGTGCTACGGTGCAGGCTGAGGCGGCGGTGGCGGGGCCTGGGGGAAGGGTGTTCTACCCCGGCTTTGGCCGGGTACACACCTCACTGAGGGAGAGTGTGATCACCCAGTGGGGCTCTGCTAACGTCATCTGGCTACAGGTTGGACACTGTCTCCTCTACCTACTGCTCATCCAGCCTTACTTGAAGGAAGGGAATAACAATGACCATCCATTATTCATACTCACTCCCATTATTTGAGCTGAATGAGCAGCACACTGCTGCCGTTATGTGGGCCCTGCTGAATGAGCGGCTGTCTGGCTCTGCTCTTTGACCACAGTTTGTATTGTTAGCCAGACATGTCATGCATACTACAGACACTTTCCATATGAATAGCACAAAGTCAAGACACACTGCCCTAGTTGGTCAACTCTATTTGTCTCCCTGTCTTTATCCCTCTCTATCTTTGTTCCTCCTTTCTTCATTGCTTCTATCATCTCGCAGGTGAATGACAGTAGTCCTAAAACGGTGCTGTCCCAGCTGTGTGAGCTGCTGGCGGCGCGGCCCCTGCAGGGTCTGGTTTATGAAGAGGAGAGGCCCCCTCGCACTGCCTGGGGTCCTTTGGCCCCCATGCTGGAGTTTGTCTCTGCGCAAACAGGACTGCCCATAGTGGCTGTAGGAGGGGGAGCGGGGCTGGGGAGGATGCCACAGGTAGGAGGAGGGAGGTTGGGATTGGGGTGGGAGAGTGAAGAGGAAGTGTTTGCAGCTTGTGCGTGTGTGTGTGTGTGTGTGTGTGTGTGTGTGTGTGTGTGTGTGTGTGTGTGTGTGTGCATGTGTGTGCATGTGTGTGAGAGAGAGGAGAGAATCAGAGGAATACAAGAGGGCAGATGTCCCAGAAGTGTGATTGTGTAGCTCCAAATGCGAGTGGAGCAATATTAATCAGGTGTGTGCTGTATACTGAAGCAGTATGGATTGACAGCTCTATGAATGGAGTATAAAGGGAGAGCTGCTTATATTGCCATAACAACTTACAATGTCACAATGTCGCACATCCTCTCTGTGAAGAAAAGGTTTGGGCAAGTGCCGGTGGGACGGAGGGGAAGTTGAAGGTCAGGGTTGCTGATCTGCTGAAACTCTGCGTTGTTTGATCTGTAAATGGCACCAACTGGGGCTGTCGCTCTGCCTCTGATGTTCCTGGGAGGGAGGCAATTAGCAGACATGGGTGTGTGTACGAGGGAATAAGTGTGTATGTGTGTGTACTGTGCATTTGTGTGCAAGTGTGTACGCATCAGACAAACTAATGTCACATGATCTTCACCACCAAACAAGGGGAAAAAAATGAAACAAAAGGCGTTGCATTTGTGCTTACAAATAACGCTTTAACCATTTACTCTTGAGGAATTAAATTGTAGCACTTTGATGAACTTCCTTTGAAGATGTACCCTCACCTAGTCCTCATCCCCTCCCATCCCCTGAACAGACTTTTTAGAAACACTCCCTTCTGGACGTCATAGGAGAATTCGTGCTAGCTGTTTTAGTACTGCGGCTGCACGAGTGCTGCTGCTCCAAAAAAACTTCAAGCCCCGTGATGCCTTGATGTTGTGCATAAAGATGGAGGAGTCCAGAGAGTTGTAGTTCTTTGTAGTGAAAATGCTGTCTGTTACTTACTCACTGTATCCTAGCTGCATTTTAGATACAGTACAACAGAAGATGGATTTTATAGTGATATTTTAAACCAAATCTGCTGCTTTCTTTCCCAAATCAGGAATCAGGTTCCATATTTCTCCAGTTCAGCTCCTCTACTGCCCTCCAACTGGAGGTCATCTTTGAGGTGCTGGAGGAGTACGATTGGACATCCTTTTCCGTGGTGTCCACGCGTCACCATGGCTATCAGGATTTTCTGTCGGTGGTGGAGGGCCTGACCGACGGCTCGTTCATCGGCTGGGAGAAGAAGAGTGTGGTGATCCTGAACGTGACCGACGACCCTGGGGGGGCACGCGCGCGCAGGCTGCTAAAGGAGAACGAGGCGCAGGTGAGACAGGGGGGAGGGAGGGGGGAAAGGGGGGAGGAAAGGGGAGGAAGTGCTGCGAGAATCATTGGGGGCCCCCTTTCTGACAGGTGGCTTCCCAGCTTTTTCCTTCCTTCTTCGTCTCTCCCTCTGTCCCTCCACATCTCTCTCTCCCCTCTCTCCCCTATCCCTCTGTTCTTCTCTTCCCCTCCCATCTGCCAAGCATAAAGAGTTCAACGTTACAACGAAAACCACAAGTCAGTCTGATTTGCTCGCTGGTTGTTGTGTGGCATTGTACGAAGAGTTATGTGAAAGGTGCTAAAGAAGTTAGCCACTTAACATACCATTTTTTCCCTTGTTTCTACTTAAGTGGCTTTAAAGTTGAATAAACAACTTGTTCCAAACTGTCCGTCAGTCATCACATACAGTATATATTCTGTATAAGCTTGTTCCAGCTCTTCATTTATACTGTAAATGATGTTTACACAGAGTGAAATATTCATGGCTGCACCCTTCCATTTAATGGAAATATTTGAGATGTCTTGTGCATTATTTTATACACATTTACCCCTAAATTTAGTATCTTTGGAAACTCTCACCTCTGAGACTTTTTACCTGAACATCACCTTATCTAATTCACAATTCCATTTTAACTTAATATCTTCCTTCTTCTTAATTACTATATAATCACTCTCTATCGTTATTTAACTTCATTTTAGTTACCTTCTCTCTATGTATATCTATATAAAGTTGTTAACAGAATCAATCTTTTCTTTGATATTTCAATGGTGAAACAAAAACTCACCCTACATTTCAAATTGACGTTGATTCCTTAATGACCAGAATGACTCGTGGTTTTGGCTTGTACCTCTAGTGTCATTCCTTCATACTCTATGCCTGCTCCCTCTCCTACACCACTGCCTTGCTCGTTCTTCCCTTCCTTTCCTTACTTCTTTCAAACTTCCATTCTCACTTCCCGTGCTCCTCTTTTTCTGCACACTTCCTTTATCTTTTTTTTACCCTTTCATCCTCCCTTAAAACTCCTCTTTGACCCTATGATCCTCCTGTTCAATTTTTCACTCATCTCCGTGTTCTTACGCTTACTCCACTCCCTCCTCCCCCCTCTGCCTCCCCTCCCGTGTTTTTTTGCCTGGAGACAAGCTCACTCTCCTCTGCTGCCTTCCTGTTCACCTCCATCACGGTATGGCTATCTTTCATTCCTTCAGTCCATCCCTTTTGCTGCATGTCTTACTGGCCACAGACTCTGGTCTCTGTTGTCTTGGTTTAGTCTGGGTCTCAATGTCATCGCTAATGTCCCAGCATGGCCACTGCAGCTCTGCGTGTGTGTGCGTGTGACTGTGTGTGTTTGTGTTTGTGACTGTAAGTGTGTGTGTTTGTACTGGGTTCCTTAGACTCCACTCTGCTAGTGTCATTTTTAATATAACATACTGCCTGCAGTGGGTTGCCTATACGCAGTGCTTGCTTTTTTAACCCTCTTAGTTTTCACAACAAACCCCCTTCTTTTAGCTTTTTACTACTGCAGGGCTAATACATGCTTGTGATTGCTTAGTGATGCTGTGTATGTCTGCATCTCTCTCTCTCTCTCTCTCTCTCTCTCTCTTTGTCTCTCTCTCTCTCTGCCACATATATGGTAATTTCCTCTACATTGTAGATGGCCTGATGCAGGTCTCTGGGTCAATTTCTGCTCAAATCTCTCACTGCCTATCTTTTGTTCCATTCCTCTTCCAGCTTCTGCCTTGTCAGTATTTCTTCTGCTCTCTCTCACTGTTGTATGTGCCTCTCTTTCTCCACTTCTCGTCTTCAGATATTGTGTGTGTCTGCTTATAACGCTGATTATCTCCTTCCCTCCTTAATTTAGTCTCCCTCTCTGTCTGTTGCCCTCTTTCTACTTCCTTCCCTCCTTCCTCTTCCCCCTCTGTCACTCTCATTCCCTGCCTGGAGGTTTATTGGCATACAGGCAGGATTGTTTTGCCAAGCCATTACAGTTCAAAATTCAATGAAGGTGCAATTCTCAAAATGTGCTTTCAGTCTGTTTCCCTGACTCCGCCCCCCCCTTCCAAATAGTTGTCTTCCTCTTTTTTTTGTCCTTTGATTCCACTTTGTCTCTTTTCTTCACAATGCCATTTTTTTATGTACTTCTTCTATTTTAAATGCTCTCACTCTTTTTTTATCTTAGGTATTTGTCAGCATTTAACCCCCTCCCCCCCTTTTCGTCTTCCACTCAGCTCCATCTTCCTCTTGTCAATGCCTTCCTTCTTTCACCATTTCCCCTCTAACCCCTTAAAACCCTCTTTTGGTCCCCTCTCCCTCCTTACCTCAGCACTTTCAGCAGAGAGCTCATCCACTGTCACTGCTCTGTCTTTTTACAATTCCTTTCTTTCTTTAATGTTTTCTTTTCTCCTTCTCCACAGCCACACTCAATCCCCCCCCCCCCCCCCTTTTCCTGTCTTTTGCAAATATCTCTTATCTCTCCAGGCCCTGATTTCACTAAACTATGTCATCCTTGGCTTTTCTTCACTATCCCACCTCCTCCTTTCCGTTCTCCATGGAGTGACTTTTCTGTTTTCCCGATTCTGATTACTTCCCTCCATCTGCTCATTTTACCCCCCCACCATCTCCTGTTGTCTCCAGGTCTTTTCTCCACCCTGCTTTTAATAACATATGTCAGTGTTTAACCTCTTCCCCTTTGTTTTCCCTCAGGTTTGTTTTGTCTTTCCCCCCCCCCCCCCCACCCACACACACACACACACACACACACACACACACACACACTCCCTTGATTTCCTCTACCTCTCTATCTCTCTGCTCTACCACTTACAGTTGTTTCATTTTTTCATTTGCCCTTTCTTGTTTTACTTCTGTTTCATTATTCATAAGTGTAACTTGTTTCATCATGCTCAAGCTCATTAAGCACTGACCTCTGATGCCTCCTGCACCTCCTGGTTAGCATGCATCACATGCAGCCCCCCCCCCCCCCCCCGTTCAGTTGCACCTCTGCTCCAGCTCTATCTTTCTCCCCTTACTTCTTCCACCCTCTGTCTCTCTCCATGTCTCCCCTGTCCCCTCCTTATCTCACTAGCGTGTATGTGTGTGTGTCTCCCCTCGTCCCTGTTCCCTCCCTGCCTTCCTACTGTCCTCCAGGTGCGTTTGCTGTACTGCTCCCAGGAGGAGGCTGAGCTGGTCTTCAGAGCTGCCTGGGCCGCCGGTCAGGCTGGAGCCTCGCACATGTGGTTTGCTGTGGGGCCAGCTCTTTCAGGTTTAAGCTCGGAGAGCCTGCCCCGGGCTCTGTTTGCCGTGCGGCCCCAGGGCTGGAGGGATGAACCTAGCCGGAGGATTGCTCTGGGTGTGACTGTGCTGACTCATGGGGCAGTTGCAATGCGCAAGGATTATGGAACCACGGGTGTGCCAAACTTTGTCACCAACTGCATGACGGATGCCAATCAGACCCAGAAACTGCGGGGCAGGATGAGGTGAGGGGGAGATAAGAGGAAAGAGAAAAATTCTAAAGGGAGAATGTGAGGAGGGAAGGAGGAGAAATGTAAGGATGGAGGGGAACACAAGGCAGTTGGCAGGCTCCAGACAAAATATATGAAAAAGAGAGAAAAGGAAATAGAGACAGGATCAGGTGCATTCTATGAAACGAGTTGGTTTCGGCGCCAGAATGAGCTGGAAGGTATATGGGTGGAGTTGGTACATTCAGTGTCAGAGAGCAGGCACAGAGGGGATATCTGAATTTGGAGCTGGCTATCATCCATGCAAAATAGATGTTGTTGGTGCGTGTAGTTGTGAGTTGGCAAAATTACCCCAGCATCTGTAGCAAGCGGACCATGTCTCATGTATATTAATGAGCCAGCTTTAATATATTCCTCGTAGGCTGTGCAAACAGGCAGCAGCACACTCTAACAGGTAGCCCAAGTGGTGCTGGTTTTCATCTTGGTTTGTTTTTAATGCCAATCATTCTTGCTCACATGATATTGTATAGAGATACTACTCTAGGTTTGGTCTGTGTGATGAGCAAAACAAATAATTAGTAACTTTATTTACACTCCTTTTTGTAAATGAAGCACAGCACAAACAGTGCAGTAATTAAAGAGAAATGATTAATGGCCTCTTTCTTCTTTGTTTAAAAAACTATGTCCAACAACAGAGGAGGAAGATGTTTTCCTTTTATTAAATTATTTTTGCAGTGCAGCCTGCTGTTCAATGTCTGTAACTACAAGCTGCTCTTCCATATGAGGCTTCCTCATGCAAAAATGAGCTTTCAGGTTTTTTGTTTTGAAGCCAGCAAGATGACATGAGGAGATAATAAGAACGTCTGTCCTGTGTGATTATCAGACAAACTATAGAGCGCACAGCCGATGCAGAGAGCAGCAGTTGTTTGACTTCAAAGATCCTGACAATACTGTGTGTCTGATCATTTGTCTGTAGATTTGATCAACAGACAAGCCCTCACTATAAAGGTGCTGTGATTTAGTTTCAAGTGGGAAGAGAATAGGGTAGGCTTACAGTTGCACCATAAGCAGCCTTATGATTTGTACTTTCTCCTCCAAGAACATAATTAGTTAATTTACTAATATGTGTTTTCTGTCATTTGCTTACTTCTCCTTTTGTCTCCATCCATCACCATGCAGGTATTTTGGCAACATCACACTTGGTCGTCGAGACTATTCCTTCAATACTGACGGTTACTTGTCCAACCCCTTCCTGGATGTAATTTCCTGGACACCTGGACGTGGATGGGAAGATGTAAGGACATGACATCAGTTCTTTATGTCTAATCATATGGTCTGGGTCTCACTTCAGAAGAGAAAAGGGCATGCGTTCTGTTGAATCACACGATACACTTGATTGAATATTACGGTATTTTGTTTTCTACATAAGCTGTTTAATTCTTGGGATTCATGAGAAACTGTAATTTTGTCCTCTGTGAACAACTGCAAGGACAAAAGCGCATGCAGTTGAACCCGGAGCAGGTTTTGAGCTGATTGGTTCTTGAGTCATAATCTCTCTGTGTGAGCTAGAGGAGCAGATCCGTGCTGCATTGGCATCTGAAACAAGAATATAAACCTAACAGTGAGAATAGTCAGGTCGCATTGGTGAATGTTCATGTAAAGTTCACTATGGCTATCGGTGCCCGAGGCAGAGGACAGAAGTTGGCTGCTGACCATTTGACCGTGCTTTGTGTGCTCCTACTGTGCCCGTTCAGTTTCTGCTGTCTCTCTGTCACTGCTGTTTCCTGGTTAAAGCACTCTCACACAATGCCTCAAATGCATGCGCGCACGCACGCACACACACGCACACGCACACACACGCACACTAAAATCTAATAATCAAAATGCTTTTCAAATTTATATTGTTGTAATTTGAATATTTTGGGGTTTTCATCACCATGGCCTCTGGAAACTGTAATGGATCAGTTAATTAAAAAAAAAACAACCTTACAAGATTAAAGGATAGATTAACATGTTTTCAAGTCTTAATACAATATGTGCATGTCCATATGTAACTTTAAAGACATATTGGTTGCTCAAATCTTCCCTCCTATCCTTACTGGTTATATATATAGCATCCTAGTGTGATTCAGGTGGTGGAGGACGAAATCCTCATTCCTAGTTTTGTGCAAAAATGCTTTTTAAAGTTAAAGTGAAGCTAATATGAGGCATTTAGCAGTCAGAGCTATCCAAATCAAGAGGTTGACCTCTAAATTATCAGTCTCTTTAGGTTGAAATTCCCTCTTTGTGATTCCCTGGACAGTGAGATGCAGCTGAGGAACTGTAACACAAAAAGGGCATTTTGTACGAAACGACTTTTTATTTGACTCACTTAGACTGTTGGAGTATTTCTAGATAGAAAGAGGACTGTGGATTCTGTTCCCCATCTCTTACATTATTGGAGTCGCACTAAGAAGAGACACTTCATTGCCATTACAGAGAGGAATAATTCTTTAGTCTTTGAATGTACACATGGGTATGAGAGAGTATTTAGACAGACTTAAAAAAATGTAACCTATCCTTTAATCAATAAAATAATCATTAGTTGCAGTCCTCCAGTCATACACATCCACTCATACATTTCATTCATAGTCATTTTGCTCAAAGCAATGCTCTGATGCTCTGATCAATAGTTGCTGTTTTGTTCTTGTTTGCTGCCTGTGTTTTCAGATAAATACAAATGAAATGCTGATTTTCAATAGTGCTGAAGATTTCTGCGTGTCATTAACATCTGGTTGTAGCCTCACCATTGTTTTTTGTGTTTGAGTGTCTTGTCTACATAACTGTATGCACGTCAAAAGCACCAGTAGCCCTGGCGTGTCATGCATATTCTATAAAGCTGTGGGTTTTTTCGGAAATCCTTAATACGAAGCCTTGTCACCTGTTGGAGATATTTTCCCTTTAATGCGCCGGGATTTTACCCATGTCTGTGTCGGAAGAGAGAGCGATGCTCATTTTCTCAACTACACACAAGCAAGCACCTCAACACCACACTGTATATGCATAAAGACACACAGTACTCTCAGAACATACACTCTGCACATAATCACAAATGCTGCACTAATACAAATACTGATGCACCCACACAAGCTTACACACAGGCATAAATACACACATTGGTGGTTCTCAGCCTCCTGCTGGTTTTAACAGCCCACCAGAGTCCAGTCTCAGCGTGTAGTAACATGCTGACTCCTGCCATATCTCTCAAATCCCTTTCAATTAGAAGCTCCTGCGCTGGTCCTTCGACTCTGTGCAAACCCAGGGTACAAAACCCACCCACATGCACACACACAGACACACACACACACACACACATGCTTAGAACTTACACACAGACATCCATGTGTGTGCACACAAATGAGGGCACGTACTGTATGCTTACACACACATGCTTACACCCTTCTTGCATAAACCCTATTGTACACACACGAACACAATGAGGATAAGACGCCTGTATCTGCCTATTATGCACATCCACGCTGTTGGCTCCCCCTGAATATTTAATGTTCTCTTTACAATGACTGCACCATTACCTAGAGCCCGGGAGCACCCAGCTAAGAACACTGCAGACTAGTACTGAAGGTTGTCCAGCATTAGCATGGCTTGTTTCAGCTACAGATACAGCACACAGAGCGAGATGTTCAGGGATATTACTGTAACTTAAACTTCTTTTAAAGTGGTTCCCAACCCTCAAACTTTTGCTTCAAACCAAAATACTTTGTATGCCTCTGAAATATTCCAGCAATTTGAAGAGTCTGAAGTGGTATTTTTCTGATGTATGTGTGTGCATTTTTCAGGGTATTTGTCTGATAGAGAGTAGTGTGTTGTCCTGTAAGCTCTATCTGTTTTCTGTCTGTGTTCCTTGAGTGTGTTTTGATTGAATGTCTGTTGCAGAGCTGTGGTTGAAGTGCAGTCGAAATACTGTCATTGTTGCCACCTCCTCCTCTTCTCCCTGCCAGCGCTTGCATTACACAGACTTTGGCTGATTGCAGCTGCCAAACTTTACGTTACTCTACTGGCCTGCATAAGCACTCTCATTCTTTTGTGAATTTATTTTTATATATGTGTGAGTGTGTTGACTGTATATCTTCATGTATTTCTGTATGTGGGTGCATGAATGTACAGTATGTATGTGCGCTTTCTTTTGTGTATGTCGCCTCAGTTACACTTCATCGTCATGATGAGACTTTTATCAGGTGATCACAAGATGTGTCAAGTGATTCTGCAAGAAGAAGGTTCTCAAAAAAAGCACATAATCTTCTTGGGTGTGGTTCTGCCTTGTGCTGCTTTCAACAGTCTGAATATGCCAGGTACCAGCATCCAACACATCTAGAGAGCATATAAACAATGCAAAGAGAAGGGGACAACAATATGATACAGTCAAAGGGATGCTTGACAGACATTTCCAGGTCAACAGTGGACACAGAACAATGTGGTCTCACAACATCATCCCTAAACAGGTTTTAAGAATCATACTGAATTGACATCTGTAGGCATGAGTCTGCTCTCTGCACATGTGTGTTTTTTAATGTGTAAAAATGCTCCAATCAAACCAAGTCAGAATAAAACTTAAGTTCAGGTTCCAGGCTACTATATTTCTGCTTGCCACAACCCTTCTGTCACCATAGCGCCCTCAATAAAGCCCACTGTTTGTGCAAGCATCTGTGAGTTACTTGCTTTCATCCTACCCAAAGCCATTATGTGTAATTATATGGCAATGTTTGATTTGACACCAAACTAAATGACTAGTACAAACAAATCTGGATAAACACTGTAACCCTATCAATCAGTGTAGCCTTTGCACATGCACAAACGTTTCAGGTAATTGCTCCCAACCCACAAAACAATGAATATTTAGGGCCTGGTGTTCTAAAAAAAAAGGGCACAATAACTTGTATAATACCTGTACAATATAATTCAAACCGGTACCATAGTCCTGCTGTAAATACAGCCTTTATGAAGCTTATTATAGTCAGTTTGTATTGAGACTGACAGGGAAATGTTCATTCATCGCTGTCATTTTGTGGCAATAGTTTGTGATACTGTGTTGTGCAATGTATTTTCCCATCTGTATCTTGCAAGCGAGTATAGATTGAAGCCTAATGCAATGTTTATTGCAATGCATTTGTACATGTATGAGACTGTATAATTAGGTGTTAATGTTGTGGTGTTTACCCGCTCTGTGTGTGGCTAAGTGAATGTATAAGGTTATGGTATTGTTGTCATTATAAAATTATTTATTCTATCTAAAGAACAATTATATAAAGTGCTCATATTGTGCTTTTTGGCTTTTCCCCTTTCCTTTATTGTGTTATATATCATTTTGTGCACATTATAGGTTTACAAAGTGAAAAAGCCTTAAGTCCACCCCAAAGGGACTTACCATCTTCCAGAGAAAACACTGTTCACAAACTGCTCCAAACAGCTCTATTGTAGTCCAGCCTTTACTTCCGTGAAGAACGTGCGTCACTTTGTAACACACGTTCTAATGCTCGCCTAGTTGCTAGCATGGCACTCCCTCATGCTCTGCAACTGACAAGCTAGCTGTACTTACTGCACATGTGCGACTCCCAACAAAGATGGTACAGAAGTGAGATGTCTCACTCTGTAGCTAAAACAGAGAGCTCAACACACAGGGTGAAAAGAAAAGATGCAGCATTGTGCAGCAATGTGCAGTACAACAAAATATGGTGTTTTTTAAAAATTAAACCACATAAACCTATTCTGGTACAACCTCTAAATACATTTATGAACCTGAAAATGAGCATAATATGAACACTTTAAAATTTAATTTGGAGTGGCTCCTTCACAGTAAAACATTGCCCTTATTTTATAGCTTTATTCTGTAGCTTTACTAAATTTCACTTAATAATATGTGATACAGTGTTCAAACGTGTTTTTGTTTTTGTCCTAATTTTATTAAATCATAATATAAAACACTCTACTTCAAGCCTACATATAAACATAATTATGTTTCTGTTCTGGTCTGGCATAATAACCAACTCCACCTGTATCTGTGCCTTGTATGTATGCAAAACACATTTGTTTAAGAAAACTTGTAGCCCTTCAATTAGTAGAATTGTTAATTATTAACAGGGTAGACACCTGCGACTAGCAAACCTCACCATGAACGACAAGCTATATAGTTTACAGAATATTATAGATCCAAGACGAAAGTGACAGAATGGCCGGACTTCAGCACCACAGACAGCGCCATGGCTTCATCCGTACACAGCACAGCACAGTACTGGTATTTCAGAGCCATAGCGGGTAGATTCTAACTTGCACAAACCTTAGTCAGATAAAGGATCAATGAGTCAGGCAGAATAGACTAACATAATCAACTAAACAACCTGCTTTGTGTTCATAGGGTTGTTTTGATTGCTTGATCCATTAAAAGAAAATAAATACTGATTGTGGTAGAGATATATGTGTTTGTATGCTCCACCTATCTCTAATGTTTCTCTTGTCTGTTCCCCCAGGTAGGCTGGTGGGAGAATGGCGTGCTGAGGCTTCGGTACCCAGCCTGGTCCCGCTATGGGCCATTCCTTAAACCACCTGATGATGCCCAGCACCTGCGCGTTGTCACACTGGAAGAAAGGCCATTTGTCATTGTGGAGCTGGCAGATGCCGCATCCGGGACCTGCATCCGGGACTCAGTGCCCTGCAGACGACCCCTTAATGCCAGGTTTGAATCCTTTGGATTTAAGACACTGATGTGTTTATGTAGGATTTGATGTTATTGACTCATTTCATATGTTAATGTCTTTTCCCCCAAATATATGATAATGATAATAAAAGGAAATCAAATGAAAAAATAGAATAGTTGCCTCTCTACTTTGTATTATGAATGGAGTTCCTAAGCTCTCATGATGCCATCCAATTGAGGTGCTATCAATCACCTATCAAACTGTGGTCTCTTCACTCCCTGACCATAATCAATAACAGACTGCTCTCCAGAGGATCAGTGGAATGACTCAGGGGTCTGGAATCAGATGTGACCACAGTAGAGCTTTATGGTTCATCAGCTTCTGAGGGGATGACAGCACCTATCCTACACTGGTCGATCAAACCTGTCACCATGTGCTGGGCTACAATATTCCTCCTCTGTGACCACCTTCTGTTGTGCTCCTTTTCCTTTCCTTTTGCACTATTACACACTAATCAGGATTCAGTTTTGGCTTTTTGTTTGACACTTTCATTTCGATTTTTACGTATTTTTGTCTTGGCTGTGACTCTTTCACAGTGCCATCCATGAGGGCGTGGCTCCCATGAAGCAGTGCTGCAAGGGCTTCTGCATCGACATCCTCAAGAGATTGGCCAAGATTGTCGGCTTCACCTATGACCTTTATTTAGTGACCAATGGGAAACATGGGAAGAAAATTGATGGGGTTTGGAACGGCATGATTGGAGAGGCAAGTCTTTGTTTATGTGTGTGTGGGGGTGCCTGTGGTTCTGCCTGTCTGCCTTTGTGAGCAATGTGTTCTCAATGTCGGCCCATGCCACTTGCGTATGTGTGAAAGTTGTGTGTGTGTGAGTTTATAATTGTGCCTCTGGAAATGTGTTGCATTTTTTAGTCAATAAGCCGCATAGTAGCATTCTGCCTATGCTTCTGCGTTTTGGGTGACCAGTTATGTTAACGCTATGTGTCACATCAATCTCTGTGAGAGTTATGGCCACTTAACCATTGCCAGTAATCAGACAGCTGTCATTTATTACACACACACACACACACACACACACACACACACACACACACACACACACACACACACACACACACACACACAGGCACGGAAGGAAAACTGGTCTCAGTCCAAAAATGTAAAAAAAAAAGTATCCTTCAAAAATTAAAAACACTTCCTTTCAGTATGTTTATCTGCAGAGACACGTTCCTGTACACACAAACACATAGAAGCACAAAGACACACACATTGTCAGACACCCCCTGGCTAGTTGCGATTAGTCCTTGATATTTTCTTGGGAATACTCGCTGAGGTTCATGATACCCCATCAAGAAAGACATAGAAATGCTGGCAGAAAAAAACAGGCTCACACAAACAAACAAGCGTGTACACATGCTCACACACATACTGAGATCGATACGGAGGCTGCTGTTTCATTGAAGCGGCCCGCTGTTTCTATCTTTGTCCCAGAGGGAACTTGCCAAACACCAGCGATCACGGGTACCAAAACAGTTTCACTGTGCTCTCCTGCTCTATCATTTATAACTTGAGCCGAGGCCAGAGCAGTCTGTCCAATCTATTTTCACATGCAACAGGCCAAGCGAATTTTTGTTTTCTAAAACTAATGTCTGCATTTTCATCAGATGTTCCAAAGCCTGCCATTCTTTGATCAGGTAATCCAGAGACTTGGCAAAGTTGAGGGGAGGGTGCTTTGCTTTCCGCATCGCTTCATTTTTCTGCTGATTTGCTCTGAAGAGCGGATGTGCCATGTCTAATGTAGATTAACATTTCACTTGTACAATCAGCAGACACAGCGGTTTTCAGGTTTTTCTAGATGGCGGCAGGGAGGAGCAGGGCCCTAGCTCATTTTGTATGCTAAAGAGATGCACAAGAGACACGTGTTCAGTATTTGTAGCAGATTGAATCCTTGGCCTTTATCATGCAGGCATATTTGAGGATGTACAAGGGGTTAGGGTGCAGAAATGTCACTATCTCACCTGGAAATAAACCTTTGTGAATTGTAAAAGATTCACTATGTCTGTCTGTAACTGCCACAGGAATTACACATAATTAGATTTCTCTCTCACCACTGATGTCCCCTTTAGGTGGTATACAAGCGAGCTGACATGGCCATTGGCTCGCTGACTATCAATGAGGAGAGGTCAGAGGTCGTGGATTTCTCTGTCCCTTTTGTGGAGACGGGGATCAGTGTCATGGTCTCCCGTAGCAACGGAACTGTATCACCATCCGCTTTCTTAGGTAAGAGGCTCTGTTTATGTGAGGCTGATGTACAGAATCTAATCCATTCGTAAAGTGTTGAGTTTGCATAAAGAGCCTCAGTCTTTGGCTGCTAGTCCTTACATCTAGATTAGCCGTTACTTTTTCTTAGCTGCTTGTGTCTTCCCAACTTGTAGTTTCACTCTGTCAGCAGACTCAAGGTTCCAGCGGGAGAACAGTTATTGGCCTATAGACTGCGTTGAGATGATTGTTAAAAGAGAAAAAGTGTTTATGGACTTCTGGAGAATATGATTTCTCCAATGGTTTCCATTTTCACTGCATACAAGGCTCATCTTTGTATATTTATAGTACAGAATGTGCCAGGTTTATGAAACTTTCTTGTCCTCTCTATGGATAATAATAATGATGATTAAATAATGCATTACAAAACTGTTTAACATGCCCTTATGTTATGTTTTAATTTAAATCTTCTTTTGTTTCCCTTCACAGAGCCCTACAGTCCAGCGGTGTGGGTGATGATGTTCGTCATGTGCCTGACCGTAGTGGCTGTGACCGTTTTCATCTTTGAGTTCTTCAGCCCTGTGGGCTACAACCGCAGTCTCCAAAATGGCAAGAGTGAGTGATGGATCTAAGCTGCCTGTCTGATAGATGGGTCTGCATGCAGTCCATCACTGTTAACCCATGTATCAAATGGACAAATATTGAACACATTCATGGAATGTGAAGATTTCAAAGTCAAAATGATTTTTTTTAGCATGATGATAAACTTTTTTGTTTCTATTGAATTTGTTTTCTGTCTGTCTGATTGGTCAGTTGTCACATTCAGAATAAATCAATTTGACATTTTAAATGTACTGCCCTGAATCCTTAAAGGGTGGGATTGTATGAGGTCAGTGTATTACCTACAGTAGATGGCCGTCAGTATGGCCCCAGTTTGGAGAAGAAGGCAGGAGTACCGACACGGAAGCTAAGCAATGTACTGCTGTGGACAGAGACACACAGCAAAACGTGTTTTAGCCGACTAAAAAAGAACCACCTAAAAAAGGACCACCTAAAAAAATCTATTTCAATCAGTTTAAGTGTACGCTATATTTATAATATTTTCACCAATTTACCTTGCTGTAAACAGCCCTTTAGGACGGGGAACTGAAGCTGTTGTTTTGCTTCTTTCGAAGCCACCAGACAAAAACAGTAATTTTACCTTGCAGAACACGGGAGTTGCTGTTCTACCACTGTCTCGATCGGTTAGTTAGTTAGTTAGTTTTGTTAGTTCCTAATCCTTTTAAAACACCAAAGTCACACAATAACACAAACAGACTAACTGTGTTTTATCAGAACTGGGGGCGTGCCGACTGCCATCTACTGTAGGTAATACACTGACCTCATACACCTCATACAAGGTGTACCTCATACAACAACACTTCAAAAGATCCAAGCTATCCCTTTAACCGTGAGTGTGGCGAAGATGAAATTCTACCTACAGTATGTTGAACTGCGTCCAAATATTCTCGATATTGAAGCAGCTATTCATTATTCAACGGTATAGTTGTGATATTCAGTATGCCTGATGCCTCGGTCCAATAGCCAACCCGACTCGCCTCTTTTACTGCATGATTGCTGTGCTCTACATAATTTACCTCTTTGTCATCCTCTCATATATCCCTCTTATTCACTCTGATCTCTCTCCTTCCTTCTTTACTCCTGTCGTATAAAGGAAGGAGTGTTTGAGCCCTTTGAATGGTGATTTGCACCATGTGGTGTAATCATTTGTAAGATTACGTTGCAGCCAAATTGAAAGCTGCCATCCTCAAAACGTATAGTCACTGCCTTATGAGCTTTAGTGTCAAAAAAGCCTGCTAGGTATTTTCATATACAGTAAACCCATTTTACAGATCATTCAAGGAAGAATAATTTGAATCGGCTGCTTCATCTGCAGTTAGACGCTACTGAATACACTATTGTGCTGTGTACTGGCTGGATTGCTGTCTAGGAAAAAAGTTAACATTGCAACCACTCATTACACTCTTATTTTTCCCTTTTCAACATTTTGGCCAGAGGCTGGAGGCTCTACTTTCACTATAGGAAAGTCTGTATGGCTTTTGTGGGCTATTGTCTTCAACAACTCCGTGCCAGTGGAGAACCCCAGAGGAACCACAAGCAAGATCATGGTGCTGATCTGGGCCTTCTTTGCTGTCATCTTTCTGGCCTCCTACACTGCTAACCTGGCTGCCTTTATGATCCAGGAGGAGTACATTGACACAGTGTCAGGCCTCTCGGACAAGAAGGTACCTCATTTCTTGAATACTGATTAAGTAGGGAAAGCAGAAGGAGAATTAAAGTCTTAGAGTGAGCCAAATCCTGTGCATTTGAATGTTAAATTGATTAAAGCACAGGAATTTAGGAATGAATAAAATCTCATTTAACATAACTCCATTACCACAGTTCTTGAATACGTAAAAGACAGTTCTAAATGCTACTTTAAGTCCACAGACTGCTCTCTTTTCAAAGATTTGACTGTGCACGGAGTGCTGTAAGTTAGTCTGGAAAGTGGACAGAAATAGGTCAGACAGATTGGTGCACAGCCTGGTGTGTCTCATGCCCCTTCCGTCTTCCTCCCTCGCCTCCCTTTGCTCGGCTAGTTTCAGCATCCCGAGGAGCAGTACCCACCTCTGAAGTTTGGCACGGTGCCCAACGGGAGCACAGAAAAAAACATCCGTTCCAACTACCCAGACATGCACCAGTACATGGGCAAATACAACCAGAGAGGAGTGGAGGACGCCATTTCTAACCTCAAGACTGGGTCTGTCTGCTATAACATGAGCTTGTTCATTCCCTCACATTTACATGCATGTATCCTGCAAGATCTTTGTCTTTCTCCACATCTCGATTTTTTATTTTCTACTAGTTGAGTTTCCATTCAAGCATGCTTTGTAAATTATTCCATATTAGATTAAGGAAGTTGTCACGATTGTTCACGCTTTCCTCAGGTAAATATAAAACTACATTGTCGTTAGCTTGAGACATAAAATCTACATGCCTGTATATGCTTACAAGACAACCAACAACAACCAAGATGCTCACATCGGAGATGATTAAGTACTGATCCAAATGTTTCAAAAGACCCAATCTACACAACAGAATTGCCCTACTATGAAGGATACAAGATACTCCGTCTTAACGACCATGCTTTTTTTTTCTTCTAATAAATGTAACCAAAACAAAAATCGGCTTATAAAAAATGAATCTCACTGCATTACCTTTCAACAACCATAGCAAATGAGGAATCTTTAAATTTTTTTTTCTTCAAATAGTGGACTCCTTAGGTTGCTGTACAAGGTAAATACATACATATATATATATATATAAAGACTTCATGATCATGATTAGACTTCACTATTTCAATAACGATAATTTAAAAATGACACAAGCTGCTGAACTGTGATATGTCTCCTAGAAAATCCTATTGTACTGCCATACAGATAGGTGCAAGTAAATGTAGTGCCACAAAATGGTCAAAAGAAGAATTTTCGCTGTCTTGAACTGATACTGACTACTACTGATCGTGCAATAAAATCTCACCACAAAGTCTAATCAGAAGCTGTTTTGGAGCGATTGTATTACACAATCTTTATCGAGTAGATGTTCAAATTGCCATTTTTCTTAGCACTTAAAAGATTTCTTGTCTACAGTATGTTTGCTTAAAGGTTAATTGGAAATAGCAGTTGACCATACAATCTTACCACAAGGTCCATTCTACAAACCCTACAGTATTTACTGTATTTCTATAAGCCCATTAATACATTAATACATCTAACATGTATGGTTTTTATTATGAGTTTTTTGTGGAGTCATACCTGCTGCCATTCTTTGCACTCTTTGCTGTGATTTTTTAAAAATGTTTTAACTCTCTTACTAGCAGGCTGTCATACACAGTGGTATTCTTTTCAACTCTGCCTAACATTTCACATCTTTTGTCACACTTCCTGCTTTCCAGCACAGATTCTCTTACCTTTACTCTTCACTGCTATCTCCACCCACTTACAGAGTGCAAGCAGCATTTCCCTTTAGTTTCTAGTAGAATCTCTATCACCCGTCATGTGTTGGATAATCCCAGTTTACTTTATCCTAAGCCTCTGTCATCGTTTCTCCCTCCCCATTGCCTTGACACCACAATTATAACTCAGTGTTAACATGCACAAAAATGAGAAACTCTCTCTTTTCTCCTGCTGTCTTTTTTTTCTTTCTCTAAGTGCTTATCTTTCCCTTCCTCTTATGCCTCATCTGCTCTCTTATCTTACCATTTCTCTCTTTTCTCCTTCTCTTTTTTCGGTCCATTCTTTCCTCTCCCAGTGTGCTTTCTCTGTGTGTCAGTATTTAAACTTTATAATCCTCATCACTCTCTGGCTCTATCCCATGTCTTTCCCCCTCAAGTGTGTAAATCCCCCCCCCCCCTCTCTCCCTGTCACTGCGCTCTTCGCACCGTATAAATCCCCATCCTCCTCCTCCACCACCTTCCCGCTCCCTCTTACTCACACATTTTTCCCTGATCTCTGCCTTATTTGATTCTCCTTGTGTTTTCACTCTTTCTGCCAAGCCTGCTTTACTATTCCACCTATCCTCCCTTTTTTCTTGTTATAATTTAACTTTTCATGCATTCTCTATCATTCTGTGCGCCTGTCTGACGTATATTTTTGCACCCTAACTCTCTTCCCAGGTACATCACAGATATCCACCTTTATACCTCCTCCCTGCCTCAGCCAGTCTCTCCATCCCTCTGCTCCCTCTCTCCCATTAAATGATGAATGAATTCTCCCTTGATCCCTTTACAGGAAACTGGATGCTTTTATTTATGATGCTGCAGTATTGAACTATATGGCCAGGAAGGACGAAGGTTGTAAGGTGAGGACTAATCCACATAGGCACTTTTGCTAACATACTAGTTTCAAAATATATGTTTTCCTCTTGCTCAGTTTTGTTTTTAAATATCTGCACATTGTCCTTTTTCCAAGGTGATGACCATAGGCTCGGGGAAGGTTTTTGCCACCACAGGCTACGGTATCGCCCTGCACAAAAACTCACGCTGGAAACGTCCTCTTGACCTGGCCCTACTGCAGCTGGTGGGAGATGGTGAGCACTATGGGGAGGGGAGGGTAGACAGGAAAATAATTAGGACAATGGAGGGGCAAAAGGAAGGTTATGGGTAAAATGACAGGGTAGAGAAACGAGCGACAGAGTAGCATGAGGGTAGGGGGTGGATAGAGGACATGGAGTAGATGAATGAGAGGATATTGAGAAGTGGATGGGGTGAGTACAAGGTGTGGAGAGACCGATGGCTGTAAGGTGTTTCGATTGTGAGGGAATAATGGTGTGTAGGAGAGGGCTGATGATAATGGTTAAGAGGTTCGTAGGTCTCTTTATTAGCTACAAGAGAGGAGGGGAAATAAAAGGGTGTGTGGTCATTTTTTTTGTTGGTTTCAAGCATTGCATTGTTGGTGAAGTGCACATGGCCCTCCCCCATTTTTACTCCTCTCAATCTATCTGACTTTCACTCTCTTTCCCTTCTTCCTGCTCGGGCTGGTGAAATAATTTTTGTAACAACAGATTTACTTGTGCGAGTCAATGTTGTAAAAAAAGATTATCACAACTTGTGCGGTGACAGATTTACACTCATTACAGATTAGCTGATACTGACACAGAGAGTGAGGAAGTGTGAGAAAAAAATAACCAAGGAGAAACACCTGAAAATACCCTGAACATGAGACGAATGCACTGAAGTAAAAATACATTTAAAAAGCAGATCAGATAATTGGATAATTGATAGCTATGGGGGCATTATTAGTATGCTGTTTGTCTGCTGCACACACTTGTGTCGAGGATTAATCCATGGGAGAACGGTTCCTTGTGTTTGACAGAGAGAATCTGTTCTTAGCAATAGTTGTCACTACACTAATGCTTGATTGTCATTTTACACAGTCCAACACACGCATTTAGAGTCTCAATTGGATGCTGCTTGTTTGGCTTTTCCTCGTGTTTTAAATCAGCTTTGCTTATGGCGTGGCGGACAAAGCCCTTTAGCTGTTTCTGGCATGCAGACACTTTAGCCGCTTACACACTGATAATGCCAATTTGGTGCCAAGATCTTTTAAATAAGACCGGCGTCTGGAGCTAAATAGTTGGACCTGGGAAAGGATGCGTGTGTGTGCAAGAAAAACCGAGAGCCCAGACAGTCTTGACATGCTATGTCTGTTGTTATTTTTTAAAATTGCTGGTACATTACCTTGTCCTTGCCTCTGTTCTGTGTAGCAAAAGCTCTAACATCAGCTGTGTATGCTGGACAGATCTAGTTACAGGGGGGTGTTGAATTCTGTGGGTTCTAGTTGTAGGCAGGCATTATTGGAGTGGATTACTAAGGAAGAGGATTAGTTTGTGTGGATGTGGAGGGAGGAAGCGGGGGGCTCACATTCAGAGTGCCCTCAAAGGCTGCATCTCAACAATCGCCCTGCGGCTCAAGGACTCTGCATCACACCTTCAGCCGGGCTAAACCATGTCACAGTGTTACATCATTATTGTACCATGCCATGTTGAGTCATATGATTTTACAACTGCATTAGAGGGGCACTAGAGAAGTCCTTTGTCAACCCTGTGAGTGTATTGTTCTCCTTGTTGCTGCCTCTGGTGATTCATACCACGGCTTTAAGAGAAGGTCCATTGATCTCACTACAACTTGTATCCTGATAAAGGCAAAACTGCTGAGTAGCAAGATTTCTGTTTCCCCTCTTATCAGATCCACTTCTATTTTTTGCATAGTATCAGGATTTTGATTCCAAGAATATATTATTCAGTGAGTAGATATTAAAAAAGATGTGAGGAGCTGGGTATTCAGCTCTTGGCTGGCATGGCGTTTTTTTCCCCCCCAAGAAATCTTGCAATGAATGCCGAGAGGTTTGTCATGTTGTGATAAAAGCACAGAATTGTACGGGTCATGGTTTACTGCTCAACAACTGTGGAGCTCAGCGTGTCTGGACATGTCTGGCATCATGCCACATTTGGCTGAATGCAAGCATGCACGCAGGCGCTTGCACATTTACACACACACACACACACACACACACACACACACACACACACACACACACACACGAAGACGCACAAATAAAGTTTTCTCTATTAAATAATGTCTTTGTTGTGCATGCCAGCTCTGTGTTTGCAGTGTGCCAGCTCTACCTGACCTGACCTGCCAGAAACGACAGAGGTGGAGTGTGAATTTGACACACCTGTCAGATTTGGCAGGCCTGAGCTGGCTACGACTGAGAGATAGAGACAACTGCCATCACAAAGGCCTAAGGGAGGGAAGAAACCAGCGCGGTGAGAAAGAGTCAGATTGTAAAAGAGGGAGACGAAGAAGCGCAAGATGAATCACTAAAAGTCAAATGGCAGGAAAGCCAGGAGATGAGACTTAGAGCTTAGAGGAAGGATTCGACTGTGACTTGTGAAGTGGAGGACAGACATGAGACTACCTGTTTATCTCTATCCTTCACTAAGACACTTGCTGTTTTCACATCAAGCTCCTGTTTGGACATACAGCTGCTACTAAAGGTCAATGACACCGATAAAACCTCTTCAATGAGGCTATGCTCCGGAGTTAAAAACAGACCTTTGGTGGCTGGGTTGGTTCAGTGGTAGAGCAGGCACACATGTACAGAGGTTTATGCCTCGACGCAGAGATCCAGGGTTCAACTCCAACCTGTGACAATTTCCTGCATGTTTTCCCCCTCTCTCACCTAGCTGTCCTATCAAAATAAAGGTGGAAAAAGCCCAAAAAAATAATCTTTTAAAAAAAAAAACAGACCTTTGTGTTATGGAATGTATGTGTGTATGAATGAATCTAAGACAGGGAGTTGTTACCTGAGTCTACCAGTGGGCTGCAGTAGCACTGTGTCCATCTGTTGCTGTAGCTGGAGGCCACGGCTGATTGGCTAATGATGTTCTACAGGAGACACATTAGCCAGATCACACAGATGACTGAGTCGGCTTCATCTAAGCTACACAAGCACAGCTAATGATGGCAAAAATGAAAAGCTAGAGCTCGGGTTTTCGCAGAGCAGTGTAGTGTTGCGAGTGGATGCGTGGCTTGTCAGCTTTTACACCCTGCTTTAGCAGGTTGACTTAGAAATAGTTCAGAGACTGTAATATGCCGTAAAATGCAACCTTCAGACCGGGTTATTGCTGCTCATCCTGTCATTGCTATTTCTGTAACAGAAATCTCTCATTATGAGTCCTGTTGGAAAATATAGCTCTTTAATTCCATCATGAATCACATGCTGCATCTTCTGGTGGTCCATCACTATGGTTACACCAGCAACCCCCGCAGCCAATTACAGGTTTAGCAGGGCAGCCCGGATTCGTTAGGCCAGCAAGATCATAAATGAAAAGGCAGAGCAGTGGGTAATGCAGTCTTGCCTGGTTCCTGGTAGGTTAACAGATGGGAATCTTGGATCCCCCAGAGTTTACCACCTTGATGGAGATTCCAACCACCACTCCAGCATAATTAAATGATTATGATCTTCTCCCTCTGCCTCTGTCTCTGTCCCTTCCCCTTGTCTCTCTCTCTTTCCATTTTTGCCTCTTTTTCTCTCCTCTCATCCTCTTCAATCTGAGGAGTGTTCCTGCTGTATGTCATAATGACACAATCTCAGCCTCTCATCCTCCATCTCTGCTTCCCTTGTTCCAGCTCCCCGTTAACTCTCTCTGTGTCTCTGTCTGTCTCATTTCCCCTGATGCGTTCGTGGACAGAGAAAGAATGCCGCTCCCTCTCTCTCTCTTTGTAAAACATTCTTCCCAACTCTCTCATTACCTTTCTCTTACTCTCTCCCATGCTTGTTCAACCTATCCAGTCATCTCACTGTGGCTCCTGGTCTCCCCTTCTCCTTCTCTCCTCATTTACTCTGGGTTACAATGTTGAGATTAGGTTGTCTGTGCCATTTTACTTCTCAGTGCTACTTCATTGTTTTGGACTCTCTCTCTCTCTGTCTCGGGCTCTTTCCTCTTTGTTACTTTGGACACAGTGCTGCTTTTTGTATACTGACCTCTGACCTTGAGGAGTCACCTTGGATAATGGACAAGGAGCAAGCAATTCTGTAGACCTGTTCTTTCGTGCTTATCATTAGCCTTTCTGTCTCCCTGTGTGTCCCCTTGCTACTTTCTACTGCCCCTTCTATCTATCTATCTATCTATCTATCTATCTATCTATCTATCTATCTATCTATCTATCTATCTATCTATCTATCTACCTACCTACCTACCTACCTATCTACTTATCTACCTATCTATCTATCTACCTATCTATCTATCTATCTATCTATCTATCTATCTATCTATCTATCTATCTATCTATCTATCTATCTATCTATCTACTGTATCTATCTATCTATCTATCTATCTATCTATCTATCTATCTATCTATCTATCTATCTATCTATCTATCTATCTATCTATCTATCTATCTATCTGTCTGTCTGTCTGTCTATCTTGTGTCTGTCTGTCTCAGTACAATATATCCAACATGATCCCCCTCCTCATCTCTTAACCCCTTTATGTTTTGTGTTGTCCTGTCTTACTTTACCTTATTTTTTTTTTAAATTGTGCATTTCAATTCTCCTCTTCTCCTCCCTCCACTTTCTCTCTTTTCTTTCCTCCTCTTCTTTTACCGCCTTTTAACCTCATCCATGTACTTTTTCCTGCTTTTCTTCTTCATCCCCCACCTGTCCCTTTTCCAGATGAGATTGAGATGTTGGAGCGGCTCTGGCTGTCAGGTATCTGCCATAATGACAAAATTGAGGTGATGAGCAGTAAACTGGATATTGACAACATGGCCGGGGTCTTCTACATGTTGCTGGTGGCTATGGGCCTCAGTCTGCTGGTGTTTGCCTGGGAACACTTGGTCTACTGGAAGCTGCGCCATTGCATGGCCACCAGTTCTGGCAAATTGGACTTTCTCCTGGCAATCAGCAGGGTAAGTGTTTTTGTGTGTGCGTGTGTGTAGTGTTTTTCTGCACTAGCACACAAAACGACTCTCTGAAAAGTGAAACTATCTTTAGCGCCTCAACATTTTATATCCACGTTTCCACTGCTAATGTTTGAACTTTTATCCTTTTATCCTTTGTTCCTACAATTAAGTGCACTACACAACATTATAGCAGGACAATATGATGTTACCATATGCACACACATGTGTAAGAACATATGTGTTCCTGCCTGTGTGTGCCCTTATCTGTTACTGAGTGTGAGTGTTAGAAAGTGTGAGGTCTAGGGTCAATTCAATTCCACTCAGTCAATTCGGGAGATTAATTGAAATTCAATTCTGCTCACACCCTGGATATCCTGTTCCTTTGACAGTGACCTTGACAGAAGCAGCCCACGCCACACCATATGGATGTGATTATTGTAACTTCCCTGATAATAATTTATGATTTTTCACCACTGTGGTTGTAATTTATGCATTTATGTATGCAATTCCATTACAGTAAGCAAACAATGCACAACTGTACTATAAATAGGAATAGATGTTTATCTGAAAAATAACAATCTTGCATTTCTTTTGAAAACCAAAACTTATTTGTATTGCTGTTTTATGATTTCCATTCTCATCCACTCCCTTTATTCTCTGTCCCTCTATCTCTCATATACAGTAATACAACGTATTTTGCACGTGTGCCATAATTTCTGCAGTCTGCTGCATCTGTACACATCTATGTTGTTTTTTGCCAATATATTCCTGCATCATTATCTCAAACGCAACATTTAATTGATTGATTTTTTTCAATTCAGGAAATACCGTTTATTCTATTTTGTTTCATGTTGCTCTCCCATTAAACTCTGACTCTGTGTTCTTGATTTGTGCTCTCTTTTTCTCAGGGCATGTATAGCTGCTGTAGCTTTGAGGATGAAACAGCAGCAGCTAAATCTTTGCCAACTCATCACCACACTTCAATGGTTACAGTCCCGTCCCAGCCACATGTTGTCTCAACGTCTATGACCAACCCAGTTATTGCCATGGCGCAACAGCAGCAACCACCGCAACAGCAGCAACCGCAGCCCGTCTACAAAACACCTCTACCGGGCTCTCCTCCCACCGTGGTGCATTCTGGGACAGCACTGGGTCCCTCCAACCCCCCCATTGCTGGTGCACCCCTCCCTTGCTCCACCTTCCTGCCCCGGCCAGACCGCAGACTGGCTGTGGTGGATCGCTGGAGACTGCCCAAAACTGCTACAGCCACCAACCCAATGGCTGTAAGGGGGGCTATCACTGACATGGGACCCTTTGCTCAGAAGGTCCCACCAAACTGGGCTTCCACTGATGGAGGGGGAGGGGGAATTGATGGCTATAAGAGATACTATGGTCCCATTGACCCTGAGGGACTGGGGCCCTGCATGGAGCAGCAGGCAGGGTCCCAGACCCCCAAGACTATGCCCAGGGGCCACCCCCAGCCCCCTCCAGCCAGTGTGGCCTTTTATTCAGAGAAGGGCATGGACCACGGGGTGGGGAAGAGGGTGGTGGGAGGTGGCAGCGGAGGTCAGGGGAAAGGTCAAGTGAAAGGGGCCGTTAAACCTCTGGGCACTCCTAGATTGCCTTCTAAGAGTCAGGCCCCTCTGCCTCCTACACCCCCGCTGCCACATCCCTCTCCCCCTCTCTCCTCATCCTTCTGGAGGAAGCGTAGGCCCAAGAAGCCCAAAGAGCCTGGAGGGCCACTGTATGAGAACATTCTACCCCTGGGGCGGAGGGGAGGAGCACGAGATGGAGTGAGGGAGGGCGGAGGGAGGAGGGCACGCCCCCTCTCTCCCCCGCTCTCACTTCCTGTGCCAGTACCCCTCAGCCCCTCTTACACCCCTCCTTCGCCCTCTGCATCTTTGCACTATACATCCTCCTCATCTTCGTCGACCACCTCATCCACATCCACGTCCTCATCTGCCTCATCTTCTCGCTCCACCTCTCCCACCTACTCTTACAGCTCCTCTAGGAGCACACGGGATAGGACTGGAGGAATAGATGGAGAGGATGATGATGACGACGAGGAGCTGACAGAAGAGTCAAGCCTCCTCCTTGGCAGGGGGAGGGAGAGGGAACGCTCAATCATGCGGCCTCGTTCCCTTAGCCACGGGCGCCTGCCACCACCCATACCCCCCAGGAAACCACGCACCTCCTGGGGTGACAGAGAAAGGGAACGAGAGAGGGAGAGAGGAGGAAGCCAGCTGTCTCAGCTCCAAGAGTGGTGGGCAAGCTGGAGTGAGAGAGAGAGGAGTGGAGTGGGTGGAGATGCTGAGAGGCAAAAAAGGGAAAAGAAGCGGAGAAAAGAGAAGGAGAAAGAGAAGAAGAAGAAGAAAAAGAACAAAAAGAGGAAAAAGAGAGAAGAAAGGGAAAGAGAGCGAGAGAGAGAAAGGAAGCGGCGAAAGGTGAAAAAGAAGAAGAAAAAGGAGCTGAAGACAAAGAAAAGGAAGAAATCAATTGGGGGAAGACGCTCTGAGCCAGAGGAGGGGGATGTAGAGCCAGAGAGGGAAGGGGAGGCAGAAGGAGAGAGGGAAGGGGGAATACAAGACTACTCTTCGTTCTCTGCCCAGTATCGGAGCTCATTTGGGGAGAAGGGACGGGATTCATGGGAAGGAGAGAGGGAGAGAGGTAGGAGAGAAGGAGGAGATGAGGGCAATGACAGGGAACAGGAGGACAGCAGCAGAAACAGGGAGAGGCGTCCCAAATCCTCACGCTCTCATTCCAGACATCGTATCCCCAGTAAGCGCTACCCTAACCTCAACAAACTCCCTGCTTCAGTCAAATTTTGGGTTAATGGAAGAGGAGATGATTCTAATACTCCTCCAACATCTCTCCACCCACTCCTTCCATCCTCTAAGCGGAGAAGAAGTGGAGGGATGGACAGAGATGACAGTGGGAGAGTTGGAGAGCGCCGACCTTTGTTAATGCATTATGAAAAAGAGAAAGCACAGACCAGAGAAGGGCTTTCCTTCCCTGAGTGGGATTCTGAGGATGACGAGGGTGATGATGATGAGGAAGAGGAGAAGGACAGAGTGAGGGAGCGGGTGGGGAAGAGGGGAAGGAGAGCAGGTAGGGGGGCAGTGTCTGAGTCGGAGAGGGACAGGGCCAGGGCAGAGGACAGTTATTCAGATGAGGGCTCGTCAGGGGAGTTTGGCCGCTTTGAAAGATACTGGGAAGGAGGTGCAGGGGGAAGCAGCACTGGAATAGGGGGAATAGGCGGAGGAGGCTGGTTCTTTGGCACCTATCCCTCCAGAGAGAAAGGGGGCAGTATCAACAGTCGGGATGATTCCTTAGGAACTCGGGCAGAGGGATGGATTGGTGCTGATTTCTGGGGTTCAGGGCCAGGAGTAGGTTGGGGCTCAGGGGGAGGGAGTGGAGGGCTCGGCTCACAGTGGCCGCCACCCCCCGCAGCTTTCCCTCCACCTAGGAGATACTGGTCTATGGACAAGATCCCTGTGAAGGGAGAGAAAAAGTGGAAGAGTGGAGGAGGGAAGAGCAAGGGGCGAGCTAGGGACAGAGGGGAAGAAGCAGGACAGGTCACCATGTGTTCCTGTAGCCTTTACCCCCAACCACATCCTTACCCACATCCCCACAGCCGCTCGCACACCTCCCACTTCAAGAGAGGAGCCACGGCGCTTTCCCATAGCCAAGAAGAGCTTCTCCCCCACTGCCACAGCTTCAGCGGGGGTTCTCGCCCCAAGCCTCTGCCCCCTAAACCAGATCCCAGTCAGCCCAAATCAGGCAGCCAATCTAACCTCAGCCTCAGCCTCAGCACACAGCCCACAGACCATCCACCTCAGCCCTCACCGTCGCCACCCCAGCAGCAGTCCATGTCTCCCACCTCCCTCCCGATGCCCATCCCGCCTCCACCCTCATCCTCCGTCTCACCACCAGCAGGCATAGGGATGGTAGGCCAAGGACAGGCTCAGGCTTCGGCCAGTGCCAAACTCCAGTATCAGAGACTGCGCTCGGTGCCACAGCCACGGAGGTTCTACTCCCCCCATCTGCCACTCAAAGCCAAGAGTCTGTGCTCACGCCGAGGGTCGGCCCACTTCTCCAGTCTGGAGAGCGAGGTATGACAGGGGGAGAGGAGAGAGGGAGACGTGGGACCGAGCACCACTGCTATTGAGAACCGTGGTGCCATGGTAGCCAGAGCCAGGGATGACAACAGAGATATGGCTGCCTTGGTGACCATAGGTGATCAATTAGCGACCATCACTGCGGGAACTGATATTGACAGTAGTTCTACTGCTAACACTACTCTGTGTGAGAGCAACACCACCGCCACCCGCTCCATTGTACGCGTTCTTGTGAGGGCGACAGTGAGACGCCACACCAGGGTGAGCTACATCCGTTTGGATGGTTCCCATGACGATGAGAGTGAAGGCGAGACTGCATCACTGGGGACAGCAGCTCCCGAACTTCTCCTCCGCTCAGAATTGAGCTTTGTGATGTCATCTTCGGTTCTCCTCCCCTCCCCGAGTCACAACTATGGATAAGAGTAGTCTCCAACTTGTGAGTAATGATGTCATATTTGTACACACAAACACACACACATGCACGAGCACACTAACACATGTACACACACAGATATATGCTCAAAACGTCTCCCTCCCTCTGGCTTTGAGAACACACCTCGGTGGGATGTGAAGAGACCCACCCTCTCCCAAAAGATGCCAGTGTTTGGTCAATAGACTCTGGCTCCCTGTCCTCATTGGCTGTTGGCTTTTGAACTGGATTGGTGGACTGCTTCTCGTGTTGGGAAGACTCCCTCTTCTTCCCTTTTGTAAATCAGTTGATATGAAAAGCAATGCAGTCTCATGCACTCTGTCTGCCCAATCACCTTTCAATGGGCAGTGAGGATAGTGCTATTTATTTGCCCTTTGACCTCCTTTGACACCATCAGACCCATCTAGCTCTACCCCAGGACCATCTACGTGATGTCATGTTTTACTAGAAACCCTTTTAACCAATCAGATTGAACAGGAACAACTTCTCCTCCTCCCTGTTTGAGCTTGTCATGTCTCCTCTGGTCCAACCAGTTGAGTATCAACAAACTGAACTTTAAAAGTGAAATAACAATAAGAACAAAAAAGACATGTAGCAGATTTTCTTTTATGTCTGTCTTTTCTTTTCTTTCTTACTCAGACTTTTCTCCCCATGCCCTATTTTTTATTCTATCAATATATTTCTCTCACTGTGTTAGTGTTTTAATAAAGAGGAGGCTGGATGTGGCTAGTGTTGGAAGTGGGAATGATTCAATAGCAGTGCCAAATTTCCACTCAACAGCTTTTAAGCAAGATTGGTTTCCAAGTAATTTGTTTTCATAGATAAAGCCCCATCTTTTCTTTCCACATGTGAACAACATATAATTCACCGTCATAAGTGGGTGATTGGTGCAATATCTGTAATTGGCACTAGATGGCTGCATATTATTCAAATAAGCTTGTGAGACAATTGTGCAAGAGGCTTGTGGTAAGTTTAATAATTGTAGCTACATGATACAGAGCAAGGGGTGTGCAGCTGAAATTTATTATTTTTTTATGAAAGTGGCCAGTCAGGATTTGTTCAGAGGAAGTAAATGGAATTGAAATCAAGTGCAGCACATTGCAAAAGCTCTTTTAGGATATTATTGTATTTCACTACAATACTGTACCTTTGGCAGAGTTTGTAGATGATAGATTATATGAAGCACAAGATTCATTGTATTTTTCAGACATGCGTGCCACAGTAAATGCACAATCTACAGGTAATATATTTTGAGGATGTTTTGAAAAATATTCACTTGATGTTAACTCATGTTGCTATTATAGACAATAAAATTCACTGTAACAATGGTTAAAAAAACAAAGGACCACAGATACTTGTGCAGAGGAAATTATCTTGTTCATTTACTATATCCTTTCAGCAAATAAGACTGAACGCTATACTGTGAATGTTTTAAGTTCCAATTTGAGGTGCATATACAATAGCTGAGACGTCACTGAATGCAGTCAGTAATAACTCCTGTAATCAAGATTATCAGATGACTGTTGACTTTGAGCAATATTCCCACCTTCAATGTTACAGCGATGCAATGGCACATCTGTTTGCATCTGAGACATTGTAATTGTTTTTCCTCTAGATCATTTGTTTCAGCCAGAGTCAGATGTTCCACACCTTCACTGATTTTCTTACAGGTAGGATCAGTTTAATCTAATTTGGTCAGATGTGATTGTAATAAATGAGGTAAAGTCCTCAGCACCTGGCTCTGGCTGACCAATATGAATACGAAATGCTATGTGTTCAAGGGAGAGTAGTGAACTGTAGCATTGTACCTTCTGTGATCTGTGCCAAAAGACATCTACTGTGTAAACTGTGCCAATGTTGCCAACATTGCAATGCATACACTCTCCATTTTCATAAGGTCAACATATCCACCTAATTTCTCACACTAAGACCAGCCACAGCCCAGCTCTTCTTCTATTGTAGTTGAATGTAGCTTTGACATGATGTAGCAAAAGAACACCTACTTTTAGACTTTGTAGCTTTTTGGATGCTGTTGATAATGGCTAAAGAGGGAGGGGGGGAAGGGGGGGTTGACCTGTTATGTGAGGGACTGTGCGTTGTTTGTGCATGTCGTCACAGATCGAAGGGTTAGTTGACCTTCTCAATTCCCTTTTTAACTCCTTTGCCTTTCGATGAGGGCAGACTGTACCTGTTTATCTGCACATGGATTGCTTTTTTTCTAGATCTGCGTGGGGCAATTTTTAGAGAAATGCTTTTTCAGTTTTCCATCCTTTGGAAAGTCCCAGAATCATTGCATGTTTAGCTGAATGAAATTTTAAAGATTTGTGGTGGAATGGGTTGTGAAGTTCAATTGTAGCAAATGCTTAGGACCCAGGGCAAGCACCTTTCGGTGAGGTAGTAAGCTCACTCTACTCCGCACCCCAACAGTGGAAACCACGGCAACAGTTCGACTGCTTCCTGTGTAGTAGAATACGGCCATTTTCAACCAATCAACAGGGCTTAGACCTGGTATGTCATTGAGCATTATTGATTTCTATTGAGGCGCTAATACTTAAGTCTGTGACTGCATGAACAGAAGTGACTCTTAAAAAAACCCTCTGGCTTATTTTTGTTTATTTAGTTTATTTGATGCTGAGAAAAAATAATATATTAAAATATACTATGTTTTTGAGAATGTACCATGTTATACTGTGATTTAACTGAGATATTTTATTGTATTCAATTATCATTTGAATTCTATTATTTATCTATAAAGAAATATATATGTACAAATAAATATATACATATATATACATACAGGTATATATATATATTAGTTAAGTTTGGTATATTTGGAGGAAGTGTTAGATGAAATAGTTTTAAATGTTTTAGCTTTGTAGCGATTCTAGACACTGAAATCATTTTTGAATTTCAATTCCTCCTATATGACTGTGAAGACATTAGTGCCTGTGACAAAAAAGACAAGTAAAAGTCTAAACTCTCTATTCATCTGTATCTACTATAGCTATCAGTCTGTCACTCCTCTCGTACTACCTAACATTACTTTTTGACACTCGCTGCTTTTACACATCAGTATGTTTCTCTCACACAGTCTGCTGTCTCTTTTGCTTTCTCCTGCTCTCCTCCACCGTTCTGCTCCTGGTTTTCATTAACAAGTTATGAACACTCTTCACCTCTCCTCTTTTAAAGTTTTATCATATGGTGATCACATCTCTTTGTTAATTAATCCACCCATTGACCTTTTGCTTTTTTCCTTTGATCACTTTCTTTTCAAATCAGCTCATTCCTGTCTGTCTCCAGTCTGTCTCTCACTTAGCAAAAAACAGAGACCAGTAGATACTGTGTTCTTGCTCCTTTTGACTGATTGTTGATGCTGATGATCAATTAATTGATTGATGAAATAATTAATGAACAATGTTACTATTACTGATGTGACTGAAGTGTGTATCTGACGACCATGCCACTGTAGCAAGTCTGGGCTGTACCACACCACCAGCGAGCAAATGAGGCCACAGTTGCTATGGTGTTGCCATGGCATTTTCATGGTGTTGCCATGGTGTCCCCTGCACCGCCACCACCTGGTGCCTGCTGGGTAATATAGCATAATGTCCTTCACTTTTCCCAAAGCACTGGTCAAAGATCTGCTATGCTCCCCTCTGCTCAGTCCTGACCTTAATCAGTGGGAGGTGAAATACTGTATTCAAAAGCTCACTTTGGAAGAATGTGGAGGGGCAGCATGGTGGTGAAGTGTCTGCTGTCTACGCTGATCTAGACTGGACTGGTTTGGCTTGAAGTGGCTATGATAAAGTGTTGATATTATGTTGATCAACTAATCTTTAAATCATCAGTTTGTGCTGCCCTGCATGTAATCCCAAAAGCTTCGTATTACTGATAGCCTCAAACCAGTCAGGACAGAATTGTGCTTCTGTGTCTTTGAATGTGTGGGTTTTAAGTTGAGAGGATACCTGCCATTTAATGTACGTGTATTGCATGTGCAGTAATCATTTGTAAAAGCCCACTGCAGCATGATTCTCTCCCTCTGTTTTTCCTCTCCCCTATTTCTGAAACACACACACATACTCACACACACACACACACACACACACTTTGCTGTGCATGCATATTTCACACACAATGCGTACATCACTCAGCCAATGATCCTCATCTTCCTCTAGCACTCACCAAGCTGCAATCTAAAGCATCGCCTCAAGTAGCCCGATCATCACACAAGGGCACATGAGTGGCTTCACAAACGCTCACATTCTATACATGCTTCGCACACACTGCTGATCCATGTCTTTTGTGTAAAATTTGGTTCACAGATTTGGTTACCGGAGGAACATTCACTGCCTGTTTTGAGCTATTTGTCTCTTGAGTTTGCCATATAGTCTTGCACTCTGCTTTGCACTGTCCTGCCTGTTCTGATCCATCAATTCCAGATTAGAGTAGTCAGGTTCAATTTGTTTTACTATGCTGAATTGCTCCTCTTTTGACTAACCTTGTTGTTCGAATCTGCTTTGATTTATCAGATTTATTGTCTGGTCCAGTTGTATGTATTGAACAGTCCAGTCCAGCCTAGTGCAGTGTGCTCCAGGCTAGTCTAGTGCCTGAGTTTGTAAGAGATCCTGGTGCAGCCTCAAGCTCATCCCCTCTCTCTATTGGCCCATTACCTGGGAAGCAATACGTGTGGTGCTCCAGAATTCAAACAGGGTCTTCATTGGCTGAATCGGCCATGAATTATATCAAGGAAACACAGGAGTGCCACACGTGGTACTCACCAGGTCTAGGGTCTGCATGTTGCACCATGAAAAGCTTATCCTACCACAGTGACAGGGCACATATACCCACAGAAACCAGTGTGTGTGTTTTCAGCATTGTACAAGGCCCAGTTCTGCTCTAGTAACCTCGCAAACACTATAGGCCTACTTACGGGTTGCTAAGGCGGGCTGCTAGTAGGGTGATGTTGCTCCTAGCCCAGACTGGTCTGGTCTATGCCCTAATTTAAATGTGTTAGTTTATTTGACATTGTCTGTCTGGGGTGGGGCTGGAGGGTCAGTGCTGCACTTACTTCCTGAGAATTGCTTCATAAAATATGATTCTCTTTAATTAATGCCAGTGGTGCTGTGTTTCCTTCCAATTCTTTTGTCACGAATGCGATTGTAAATAAGGGGCTTTGAGATTGTGTTTGTGCCGTGCAGGCGTGTGTGTGTGTGTGTGTGTGTGTGTGTGTGTGTGTGTGTGTGTGTGTGTGTGTGTGTGTGTGTGTTTTCTCTTGTGACAGTATTTTCCATACAAGCTATTACCCAGTCAGAACTCCTTCAAAGTAAATTTATGGAGAGCTCAAAGAGTAGTTTCTTTGGCATTCTGACAGGCAGTCCTCTGCCAAAGTGTGTGTGTGTGTGTGTGTGTGTGTGTGTGTGTGTGTGTCTGCATGCGTGCGTGCGTGCGTATGCTTGCATACTGTATATTTCTCATAGGTTTCTCGGTTCTTGTCAGACTTTTGCTTTGATCTGGCCAGAGCTGACCTAACATAATTCACTTCTTTCACCCTCAAAAAGAGCAACACGCCTAACACTTTGCCTCAACTCTCAACCTCAGCCAACAGCCACCTGACAAGCTCTATTTCAAATACAACAAACAGATGTGTTTCTGCTGATCACAACAGAATTCAAACAGACCTGACCCTTGATGCAGCTCTCTGGGAATTCATCCATAGACCTGTGTGATATTTGCATTGATAGCCTTTTAGTTTTTTTTTGTTTTTTTTTGTTTTTTTTTGGGGGGGTGGGGGGTGATAACTTATTATATCAGGAATTGAGTATAAATATATAGTCAATAAATATAGAGTCAAATATTGTGGTAAACACAGAAAGATAAACTGAATTAGAAATAGTTTTAACTTTCATCGTCCTTTGTGGAAAATCTCTTTTCTGGTTCTCAAAGCTAGTTTTAAATGTATTCATAAATATGACTTGGTTCTTTAAAAATGCTGCTCAACCAAGCATGACAAAACATCTAAACAGTACCTGACACATGATATTCTGCAAGAGTGTTGATGGGGATATTAAATATGTTTTGTTCTGCTCCCTGTGCGTCTGCGATCTGCTAATTAGCCATGCTTTGTCAGTGTGATGGGCTAATGGCTAATTGCATTGTGAGGCCTCTGTGTGTACATGCGGTAATGACTTAACGCTCTAATAAGATTGAGTTACAGGCAGTTGGATCATGGTGTCCCCAAACACTCATCTGAGGTCAGTGTTATGCTTTTCTCTCTTACAGTATGGCTATGATGGGAGAGTGGAGGGGATAAACTGATCTTTGATCTCCCATGTGGGATTTCTTTCACTCGCATTGTGTTCTGTCATTTATCTTCGAGCTGGGTACAGTTAGATGCCAGCAGTGATGTATTTGCTTTTGAGCCTTTTTATGCATATACAATACACGAATACCATTTTTATTTGATTAAATATACATTATATTTAGTGGATGCTGACCAACTATGCTTTTATCTTGAAGTTGTAAAATATGCATGGTCTGGATTGGTCAGTTGATAAATATCTGCACCCAACACAGCTTTCTATCACTGTTCAACCCCCTACCTGCTCCATTCTTTTCCCCTCCATCTCCCTTCTCCCCCCTCCTACAGCACTTCCCAGTCCTCAGTCACTTCTTCATAGTCATACACACACACTCACACAGTACAGTGATACACACACACTCATGAACGGTGTGTGGGAATGGAAGGAGTGTGCTGCGTCCCTGCTGAGGTGCAGCAGATTGATCCTGTACTGATCTGCCACCGGGTCCCTGGGGATTTGTATCGCATGTCTGTGGTGCAGGGCTTAACACTTTCTCTCACTCTATTCCTGTCTTTGTCTCTCTCTCTCATTCTTTCTCTCTCCAGCAAGAGTGGCATCGTCTCTTGCTATGCACTGCAGTGGCCCTCACGCTCCTGCACCCCTCACCCTCCATCTCTCTCAGTATTCTGCCAATAACAGGTTTCCTTCTTCTCTCTGTTTTGATTTTCTTTCAATTCTATTTCCCCTGACTGATTCTGTCATTTCATTTATTCTCTTCTCTATCTCTGCTTATCCCTTCCTTAAAATCATTCTGTTCTCCCTGTGGATTTACCTTTCTACTGCATTGTATTGATAAATTCTCTAGCGTTTCTTTTACTAGGCTTTTGCTGACACTGTTGTCTTTTCGAAATATATCTACTGAATAACTAAATCTATATCGCTGTATATCTGCACACACTGTACTCACACATGTACAGTACATGTGGAAGGAGAGCGCTGTTTTCCTTTCATCATGTGTGCAGCGCCGCAGGGTTCTACAACCCATCGGCTTGATCTCTGAAGTTAAAAAAACACCCAAGCACCCTTTCATCTTGTGCTTTTTCCCCAGCTACACAGCGAATCTCTCGCTTTGGCCATTTTTACATGAGCCACAGTAGACCACAACAAGGGACAAAATTAGTTAACTGACCCAGCGCTAAAGCACACTGTTTGGCTGTGTGTGTGTGTGTGTGTGTGTGTGTGTGTGTGTGTGTGTGTGTGTGTGTAAAAGATTATGTGCACAAACAAAAAAGTATTTAGTTTCTGTTGCATGTGTGTCTGTCTGTAGCATGTTTGCTTGCTTTTTATGATCTTTTTTATGATTGGCAATCTGTGACTGTTTGATTAGTTGTAATGGTAATGAACACAGTGTGTTTACACAATAATGCAGATACCATTTTTTATGCAAATGCATGCCCTTAATTTGGTTCACCAGGCTATGTGTGGATGTTTAAACTCAAGCTATTAAACACACTGAAGCAGGTTGTATTTCCTGTTCTTGTACTGCATTATGCCCATAATGAAACTGGTCCATCCTGCCCCTGCAAAAGGTAACAAAAGTTTTTTTTTAGATTATCAAAAAAAGATGTAGACCACTGATGTAACTAAAATGTATTGTCATTATCAATTAATCCTATGAATATTTTCTCTATTAATTGTTCTATAAATGTCAGCAAATAAGAAAATATCCATCACAATTTCCCAGAGCCTAAAGTCAATGACCAACAGTCCAAAACAATTATTTTATATAAATGTAGAACAGAGGCAAGCACACAAACACATTTGAGTAGCTGGAGACAGAGAATGTTTGGCATTTGGCTTAAGAAATGAAATATATGATCTATTATCTATTGCTAATTAATTTTCTGGATCAACCAAACAATTATTGGACTAATCAATTTAGCTCTAATGTAGGTATATGTTGTGTCTACTTTATTTGCATGTCATTTTGGTATTTTGATGCTTCAGGATTTGTCTGTTTCTATTGTCAGAATGTAAAGTGGAAATAATTATTCGCTTTGTGTGCTTAAGAACAGTCCTTAAGATAGAGCGGTAATATCAACAGAAACATGAGTCTCTGTATGCTGCGGCTAATATGTTTAAAGCGATATTGCCACCACATCTAGGACACAATAAGTATTCATACTACATCCCTGTTTGCCTCTGTGTGTGTGTGTGTGTGTGTGTGTGTGTGTGTGTGTGTGTGTGTGTGTGTGTGTGTAAAGCCACCTACCCAAAGGGAATTCATCCTAGAAAACTGGGATAAAGATTAAGATATCCTCAGACTTTACCTTGTTCTCCCCTCGCCTCATTATCCAGTCGCCCCTCTTACCCTGAGTCTCTTGCCCTCCTGCTTTCATCCTTCCCCTTGAGCACATTTTGTTCACAACCGTCTCTTCCTCTCTGTAGCACTAAGAAAGGTTTTGCAGCCTACAGCTGAGGCTTTGAGTTCTTGTTAGTATTTTGCACATACTGTGAATAGTAATATGCTTCAGCTCACATGCCTGTTTTGCTCATGCTAGTAAATGATCTATTAAACTTGGCTGCGGTCCCAAACTCATTATACTCAAGGCTTCAACTTCAGTAGAGGCAGGATCTTCCAAACCCAATTTTTTATATTTTTCGAGTTTTATTTCGTAAAATATTTACATTCTGACAATAGAAACATAATGAATAGAAGGATAAAACCATATTTATATAGACAGAAAAATATACAAAATCATGTAATAGTCATATCGTACTTGTCTTGTTTAAAGTGGCTATAATATATATATTATATTAATAATGGATCACATGAACTTGAACCCACAGAGTATTATCACCTGATTGTGCCGCTCCCCTCAGCTCTATGAAGCATTTTGGTGTCTTTCAGCTAGTTTTGGTTTTACGGCCTGCAACTTAACTGTTCTGATTCACTCTCACCGCTCTAAAAGCATTATTTTACATTGTAGCTGGTTTCTGTAAAAAAAGACTCACTGTACACAGTAGACAGTGAATTTGTTCATTTTTAACAGGGGGAACAGACCTAGTTCATTTTGTGCACCCACAACGAGCCCCCAGATATATAGTTTAGAGATATATATTATAGATTCAAAAAAACAACTGTCAGAAGGGAGGGACTCAGTGAAAAATCCATCTGCTACTTCAACCATGGACAGTGCCGTAGATTTATCAATGCACAGCACAGTTAGGTTACTGATATATCAGAGGCATGGTCAGGGCCATGGTCAGGGCCATAGATTCTAAGTTGCACAGACCTCAGTCAGATAAAGAATCAATGAGTCAGGCAGACATCACTGACATATTTAACTAAACAACCCCTCTGCCCTGCACGCTCTCTCTCTGCTACAAGGGGATGGTGAGCAGGTTCACAAGGGGTATGCATTTTGGTCAGTTTTGGCCTCCCCCCTCTTCCCCCTCAAATCGCCTACTGACTGTGCGCTGTGCTGACCTGCTCAGCAACGAACAACACAGACACAGTTGGCAACTACCTGGTGAACATAGTGGAGCATTTAGCAGTTAAAGAGATAGCTATTTCCCTCAGGAGTTAGTGGAGACAAAAACAGATAAAAGTAAAGTTAATATTGGACTTAATTCAACAGGTGGCCTGACATACGACTCCAAATGAATGATAATGTCCCAGTGTTACAGTTGGATGTGTAAATAGGCAACTATTTGTTAACATAATATTAAGTCAGTGTTGTGTTCACATCTTGTTTCCATTTCACGTGAGTGGCAAAAAAATCTGTGATTGCAGGTTTAAGGATTTCTTTACAGTTTGCTTTTATACAATGTGCCAGGTTATACAAGCAGACTTTATTTTCCTCAGTATACAGTATAAACAATTACTGTTTGAAACAATGGTATTAGGCAGGCAGTATACCAGAGCAACATACTAGATATAGTGGTTCTCAAGAAAATGGGTAGTATGCAATAGGTTATTGACTCATGGGGCATAAACATTATTCTGGACACTAATCTGGTGTAATGTATAAAGAGATTGTCAGACCAGTCTATAAGATGTTTGGCTGTCTCTCCTGAGCCATCCAGGAACCAAAATCCATAACTTTATCCGATAGATTTGATTTAATGTACACAACTGTCCGTCATTTATCCTTATAATTTTCCATTTTAGCAGATGTTGTGGCAATGACAGGCAGGTCAGCTGGGTAAATATGGAGAGCAGGCTTATTTGCTTCAACACTGAGACTTTGTAGGCCATGTTGATAAGCCTTAGTCGCCTGCCAAATGTCTCATCTGACTGGCATTGAGGTTTGTTGCTCTCTTCCAAAAACACAGCGGACCACTAAACCAATACAAGCAACAGAGCCAACTGGTTCTAAAGAGACAAATTTAACAGGCAGATATGATTACCTCAGACATCACTTCTCCCCCGATTCCACAAACAACAGTTAGGCAAGTCAATTTACCTTAATTTCATTGGAGGAGAAAGCCAGCCAGCCAGCCAGCCAGCCAGGTTGATGCCGATGCTTGATGCAAGTGAGCGCTCGTTAGGCGATAATGGATGCGTGTAATTGGTCAAGTGCTGATTGCTCCCCCAAAAAAGATTCCATCAGAGGAGAATTTTCTGTTTCATTAAGCCATGGTCAGAAATAATAAGATAGCCATCTGTAGACTGAGAGAGAATAAGCAAAAGGGGCTGGGGTATATGGAAGGTGCACAGCTTCCAGGACTGTCATAGTGATTATTGTAAAGATGACTAAGAGACGGATTGTGATTTTGGGGGGTGTCTTCTTCATTGATCTATCCTCTCTTTTTCTGTTGTCATCTCTATATTTCATTTTATCTTCACTTCTATTTGTGTTTTATAGCATTTTACTTCTGCTCTTAGTCATGCAGGGCAAATCTGTGTGTTTTTCATTCTGACATGTGTACGTTGTTTTAGTTTACAGCCTTAATGTATCATTGGCTGGCTGAACACCAGCTCAATTTTATGGCCTGGGATCAAACACTGTAATGCTTTACACCGATTGGCATACAAACGCACCCTGATACAGACACTTTAGAGCCACCTGTGCATTGTGTCCCGTTTATGTGCTTTGTTTTTCAATGCACTGATTACTGAGGAGTGCATGGTCTACAAGCTCATACTTCTGTGCCCCTCTCTCTCTCTCTCTCTCACTACTAAGGACATCTTCCTCATTTATTTGTGACAACAGAACAAGAACATGACTTATCCAAGATAAGATAAGACATTAATGGCAGTTCTATAGAGAAAGGTCTGGTGACAGTTAGAAGAAGGAAAGCCCCCTATCATTTCCAATCAGCTGCTAGTTATGCATGACTAATGCTGAAATGACATATATCATTGTCAGATAGGGCATGTTCACACAGCTGTTTTTTTTCACATACAGTAATAATGACAGCGTCCAACACACACACACACACACACACACACACACACACACACACACACACACTTATGCATGCTAGCTCACTCTTATCTTGCTGGCTGACACCATTTTGCTCTCTAACAATCTTGCTAATTATAATTGTTAATTAATTCTCTGCCAGTGTCCTCATCAGGAGACTAATAACCTACATTTCCATTAATTAGACCTTCAACCCTTCGCTCCCTCTCTCAGTCTCTCCGTCCCACTCCAATCCACCCCTTCGTCCCCTGCCTGCATCTCTGCTCCCGCCTGCTGCTGTCTTCTCCCAAGATTGTCCATAGACCATGTGCACACATGGAGTGTGTGTGTGTGTGTGTGTGTGTGTGTGTGTGTGTGTGTGTGTGTGTGTGTGTGTGTGTGTGTGTGTGTGTGTGTACTTGTTCTACTTTTTGTGACATTGTGGGGACACACTTGTTCACACAGCCACTTTATGGGGACTCAACTACCATAACCATGGGGACAAAACGTTGTTCCAACAAGGGAAGCAATTGAGTTTTAGGGTTAAAGGGATAGTTTGACATTTTAGGAAATACGCTTATTCACTTTCTTGCTGAAAGTTAGATGAGAAGATTGATATCATTCTCACATCTGTATGGTAAATATGAAGCTAAAGCCAGCTGCTGGTTAGCTTAGTATAAAAACCACAAATAGCTATCCTGGCAAAGGTAAAAAAGACATCTACCTATCGGCACCCCTGCAACTCACAAATTAACACATAGTAGTCCAAGTCTTTGCTGGTTGCCTGGCAACTGGTACTGGACAAGAAATAATCTGGCACATAACCCCCCTCAAAAACAGCAAACTGTTGTTTTTACACTTTGATTTCTGTAATTATAATGATTTTTGGAAAAGGGTTGCTGTTTTCCCCCGTTTCCTTTCAGTCTTTATGCTAAGCTAAGATAACCAGCTTCAGGCTCTAGCTACACATACCAGCTACATACTTGAGTGTGGTATACATTTTTTCATCTAACTCTCGGCAAGAAAGCAAATAAATAAACCTCCTAAAATGTTGAACTGTTCCTTTAAGGCTTAGTATGTGTTTAATTAATTAGTGTGTGTGTGTGTGTGTGTGTGTGTGTGTGTGTGTGTGTGTGTGTGTGTGTGTGTGTGTGTGTGTGTGTGTGTGTGTGTGTGTGTGCACGTGCATGCAATGCGTGGGCAATCAATTGACAAACAGACCCTTTTCTTGGAAACTACTCTTCCCATCAGGCTTAGCTGACCTGGTTTCAGTGCACAGTGTAGCAGTGTTATCATGTCACCACTTGCTCTGATCTCAGAAGAAATTTCAGATGCTGTGAACATACTGTTAACTGTTGCAGAAAAGATTAACAGGATTGTTTATTTCATAGGCCTGTTGATCCTTCAGTCATCTGGATCTGCTGCAAAGTCCATGACTTATAACTGTTTATTTCCTGTTTTAGCTGCACTTAACTAGCCATTTCTTTCACTCTCCACCTCTAAAGCGCTCTGCTCTTTTCTTCCAGACTGGATACTCTTTCTCTTCTCCTTTCCTCGCTCCGTCTGGCACAAGAGGAAGTGAAATTCAGACAGTTGGCACTTGCCTGTCCATACTGTATTTGTGGTGGCAAAATGGCAGCTTCTGTCTCATCTGTCCTCCTTCCTCTACCTCCCTCACCCTCTCCTGAGAGAAGTAACCCAGATTTCAAAATGAATCGCTGCCTGGTCCCCTCTCTCTCTCTCTCTCTCTCTCTCTCTCTCTCTCTCTCTCTCTCTCTCTCTCTCTTTCTCTCTCTCTTCCTCTCTTTCCATCTCTAATCCTCTTCTTAGTAAAAACAGAATCAATCTTGGAAAGAGAATACCACCTCTCTATTTCGTCCTCCTCCTCACCCTGCCTCTGGGTTAACGGATATATAACACTTTACTCTTCTATCTTTGGTTCCTAGAAAGCTTGAATCTCCTGAAACGCTTGTTGCTTGTTGCTTTCGCTTTTTGTTGTAATAGGTTTTTCTTTTCTTTTTTACATTTTGGCTGATTCTTTTCTAATTACCACAGCACTACTTCTCTCGGTCTTTTCTTCCCATCGCTCTTTTTTTTTTTAGGTGACCAGCTACAGGTGTGACACCTTAGCCTTTCTTTTGAAGTGAGCCAAACGAGGTGAAGAAAGGGGGAGAGGAAGAGAAGAAAGCTGTCCTTTAGTCAAGCCTTTCTTTCTAAATCACCACAAATTCAGGTATTGTGTCTTTGTTGTCTTTGCTGTATGGGTTTGCCCACATTTTCAGAACATATTTTATTCTTGTCATTACTTTTACTAATTTCTGATCACTGTGCCCCTTTTTTTACCATTCTCCTTATTCAACCTTTTTGATTGATTTACTTCTGCTTCTTTTCTGAGACACCATCATTTCATTACATTTCTTTCTGGCATGTTTCTTTTTTAGCCACAAGGTTATTTATTTATTCATTAAATCTCTGTTGGTGTTTCATATATCATTTAGTAGTGTGCAACTCTTGCACCGCAATCTCTTCAGCTAATTTGCCATTTTGCTCTTTTTCCAGAGCATCTCATTCCCTATAGACATATACATAATATTCTGGTCCAAACTTTACTTCTAAAGTGGGACTAATTGCTAATAAGGGCAGGCAGGAAGTTGAGATTGGATACAGGCTCTAATATTGGAGCAGGTGGTGGGGGTGTTGTTGACATGGCAACAGGAGGCACAGTTGACATGATGACCAGGGGGTGGAGAGTTATCCGTTCTGCCAGGGGGATGGATATATAAGGGGTACAGCAAGAGGGATATGTAGGTAAAATGGACAGGTAGTATGTGGGACACACAGTGAGTTACACTAATCGCTCAGCGTCTCCAAACGCGTCTGAGAGTCTCTTAGGAGAGTTCTTTCTCCGTATGTGAATTAACCTCCCTGTCTCCCTCATTACACCTCTCTTTCTTCTATCACTCTCACTCTTGTTGCTTTCCCTGTGCTCCCCCCCATCTTCTTCTGCACTTCCGGTCCGTTCTCGATCTTTTTCTCGATCACGTCACTCCATTACTGCTCCCTACATCCCATGTGCCATTAATACAACTCCTGTCGCTACCATGACCCATTACACTTTTCATCCCTCCTTCTCCCACTCCCTCTCCCTGTTCTTGCCTCCTCCCCTCCTCCATCTCCCATGTTCAAGGTCTTTCGCCTGTACAACTCTATATCCTCCGTACTGACACTCATCATCCATTCCCCCTCTCCCTCCCCTCTCTTCTTTCTACTGTATCCTCCAGGCATCATGTCGACCCCGATCACCCCTTCCCCCTCCCTCTCCCCGTTGACACTGGCCTCCCCTACATCGGCAACCTCCCCCGGTGCCTCCCCTCTGCCCTCGCCCCTCTCCCCTCCACCCCGGGTGCCTGTGTTCCAGAGGAAGGGAGCGCTCAAACACAAGAGGATTGTCGAGGTGAAAGACCACCAGTTCACTGCCCGCTTCTTCAAACAGCCCACCTTCTGCAGCCACTGCACTGACTTTATCTGGTACAGTAGCACACAAACACAAACACAAACACACACACCTGCACTTTTAAAGAGAAACCAACCCGGCAGGTCATAAGCCGCCTTCTCAGGCATCCCACTACTCCATCTGAAACTGACTTTCTCTGCACATGTTCTCTCTTTCACCAGATTCAGCTGCCAGCTGGAGAAACAGCCTACACTCTGTAGCCACACTGACCTGATCTGATCACATAACCTCACCTCCACACTGCAGCCCACACAATACAGGAGTTACTTTAGGAACTTCATGTACGCACACAAATGCAGACACACATACTGCATGCACACAAGCAAGATTTCAATCAGGAAAGAGTTTTTTTTCTACTATGAATGCTTGCAGAAAGTAACAGTACATGCAAACATGCACAAACACACACAGGCAGCGGTGTAGGCAAGGATCGTTACTGTAACACGTCACTTCCATAAAGTCTCCCAAGGACAGATTAAAATAAGATATTCTAACTTTTTATTCTTCATTAGGTCCCACCACCATTAGTGTTATTTTACAGACTTTGGAAAGCTCCACCTAAGCCACAAAAGACATAATGGCCGAGCCTGTGGTTTTCACAGGCCGAGTTCTCATAACGAGTAAACTGAACTATCATACATACAATCGGTGGAGTGGACTACAGAGCTAGATCGACAGTAAATATCTTTTAAACTGCTGAAGTTTACACTTGTCACTGTCCCGTGAAAACTACGCATCTCTAAATTTGGTGATTTTGTTTTTTTTTATAGGTAAACTGAAGGATTTTAGTGCTCCTTTGTGAGTTTAGAAAAGTATTTTACTTCTTAAGCTATATAAACCATTTAATAATGATGGGAGAAATAATGCCAAAAATGGAAAACGAGAAATTTGGAAAAATACATTGTCACAAAGCTGCTCATGCTGATGTTTTGCTAATGTTGATGTTTTGGAGATACACAGTTTTCACAGGACAAGGATTATATGTTTCTGCTAATCTTAATCTGCAAAGTATTTACAGCTAAATGCAGAGGGAAAATATTGTATTGGGGAGGCAGTGTAAACAAAAATAAAAGAAAATAAATTGTTTAATATAGTACCAGTGCCTCATACTGAAGTACAGTACTTGAGTAAATGTATGACCTCTGACATGCAGGCATATAGGTGTTCATGTTAAAATATCCATACACACAACCATGCAGAGAGCTTTTGTGTGTGTGTGTGTGTGTGTGTGTGTGTGTGTGTGTGTGTGTGTGTGTGTGTGTGTGTGTGTGTGTGTGTGTGTGTGTGTGTGTGTGTGTGTGTGTGTGGACATATGGTGGTGGTGTATGTCGGATGCAGGGCAGTGCATGTGCCAGCAGCCTCTGGGTAGCTTTCAGGACATTTCTCCAACTGGCTCCTGTCTTGGCTGCAGTAGCAGCACTTAGTTCAGGGTTAAAACTCTTTTCCTTCACACAGGATGTCACAGCAGCAGCTCTCAACCTGGGTGTGGTGGCCCCTGGGGAGGATTGGTAGATTAATTAAAGACTAAGAAAAACAAAGTGACACTTGTGTCACAGTTCAATGTGTGTTTGGAGTCAGTGATCTGCTGATCTCAAGTGTCATAAGGTAAAATCACTGGACCATACAACGATATTCTTTAAACTGATCTAGAGACAGATCCAACAGGCCTTTTTCACAGCAGACATTTTGACTTAGCATAGTAGGAAAAGCATGGATGTTACTAATATAATTAACAATGGATCAGTTGTATGCATGTGTCCCATTAAGCCATGACAGTGTGACAGTGGGCCAATATGCACAATACCAGGACCCTGAAACTGAAGCTGCCAAATGGAATTCAGCCATGATTAATTTTATACTGTGACATGTCAAAAAATGTCATCAGTAAAAAAGGACAAAGACCAAAGACCTCTTAAAATGAATTGTAATTTCTCTTTAATATATTATTTGTAATTTTTAGTTTACTTTAACAGTCCAGCATGGTTTTGAGTATTCTGGTCAGTTTTATAGAGTTTTTTGAATGTTTTTAATAGTATACATTATATTTAAAAAAAAAAAAAAAAAAAAAAACGTTTTAATTAATTGCATACGTTTTCAAAGCATTACATTTAAAATGCAGTGAATCCCCTGTGATATCTGGCCAGCAAGCAACACTGTTGAATCTCTCCAAACCCATTCCTGACTCTCTAATGCTCTCTGCTGGTCAAAAAGCAGAACTGGGTCTCATACACAAAGACTGCTGCAGACAGAGACTTCTGTTGAATGCTGATCAAGGATCAGATTACCCTCTGCAACCCTGTCTTTAATTATTACTCAGCCAGATGGTGAACTGATTTTAAATCAGTGATTGTGGTCAGTTTCCTATGAACCCCTGGACCTCTCCAGTATGATTGTGGAGGAGCTCTCGGCAGTGTCTTGTTTGTCTGCCGTTCTAATCAAAACTTGATTCAGAGCAGGCAAGCCGCCGAGTGGACTCTTTAGTCAATCAATGGCTTTAATTATTCAATTAAAGCTCTAAGGAGACACTGGAAACTAGCGAACACCGCAGTTCTGGAAACTGTTTTTGAATTAAATTGTGTTTACCTGTGTGTGTGTGTGTGTGTGTGTGTGTGTGTGTGTGTGTGTGTGTGTGTGTGTGTGTGTGTGTGTGTGTGTGTGTGTGTGTGTGTGTGTGTGAGACAATGATTGACACCACTTGACCTGGTCAGCAGTGTGGCTTAGAGAGGAAAGACACTCAAACTTCACACATAATGACTTTGTTTATCACGTTGGCAGCCTCTAACACGGCTAATGGTGTTTGTTTTTTGATGAGACAGAGTTTGTTCTCAACTAGTGCCTGCATGTGTTTTGGTGTTAATACAGGATGGAATAATGCAACACTATCTCAGCACTATCTCAGTCCTGGAAGCCTTATCTATTCTCCCATGGCTGGGAAACGAATAATGTTTCACCTTAAAGAGGAGTAGAGAAGATTGTATTTGTGTCTTAATCCATGTGCCTTTTTCATTTAGGGGCATCGGCAAACAGGGATTCCAATGTCAAGGTAACGATAAACCCGCTGTTATTGTCTTTTTCCACAGTATTTTATCTTCTCAGATGATTTTTCTCAGTGTGACTGATTCATTTTTTGAGGATATTTTTCCTTGCGTTTCCTCTAGTTTGCAGTTTTGTGGTCCACAAAAGATGTCACGAATTTGTCACCTTCACTTGTCCTGGCTCTGTGGCGGGCCCCAGACCAGAAGTGAGCAGATGTGTCCTTTTCCTCTCAATTTCTTGTTTTCCATTTTAGTCGAGATTTAGCCTGTCATCATCGTATTTAGCCATCCGCTCAGTGCCAGGAGCACGTGTGCATGACTCATCCGTCAATCCGTGTATCCTTTGCATCGCGCATCTGTGACGTCTGCACTCATGGCATGTCATCTTACAAGGCCTCAGAGATGCAGCGAGTTGAAGATAGAGAGTGGGGGAGATGCAGGTGGATGGGTGGAGGGGCTGATAAGAGGGAGAATTAGAGGGTGGAGAGAGCAACATACTACTCAGTCTTCCTCTCTGTGGCATTTTGAGGATTTCAGGGAGATTTGTTTTTTGTGAACCTTTTTTCTTCTTCTGCCAGCCAAATAAACTGCCTCAGAAATTAGGTCAAGGGGATCATGTGTGTAACAGTGTGTGAGTGTTTGAGTGAAAAAAAGGATGAGAGAGTGAAAGGAACACACACAGGAGAAACAGGGTGACAGAGTTTTTAAATAGCGGCTCAGAGGGAAAGAAGTTTGGGAGAAGGTGGTGTGTGGAGAGTGGTGGTGGGGTCTGATGAGCTGTAAAGAGATAAAAAATGATTCATCTCTCTCTGCACAGTACACACACACACACACACACACACACACACACACACACACACACACCTACATACACTCACACACAGCCTTGCCGAGATGCACTCTCATTTATATGTCCTCTCCCAGTGGAGAAATCTAATTGGCTTGTGCATGAATACCCCACAACATCTCTCCACTAATCATACTCATGCAGTTTGTGTGTAAATGTGTGTGTGTTGACAGTTCCTTCCATGGTCACGCTGTGTGTGTGTGTGTGTGTGTGTGTGTGTGTGTGTGTGTGTGTGTGTGTGTTCTCAATGCAGATTGTTTCTGTTGTATTTCAGGACCTGAAGAGTCAGCACACATTTAAAGTCCACACTTACTCCAGTCCCACCTTCTGCGACCACTGTGGCTCGCTGCTGTACGGCCTCATACACCAGGGCATGAAATGTGGCTGTGAGTTTCACCACAAATAACAAATGTGTAATAAATCTGTGCATGTACTTTGTGTTGTGGAGACGTGAATCAGTTAACACAGGCACATTGTTGGGACTCACCTTCCAGCTAGGGAAATAAAGCTGGTCTTGACCAAATTAGTGTTACGTTAGAGTTGACTTTGTTAAGTTTACTTTTAAGGTATTTTGGGAAATACACTTATTCACTTTCTTGCAGAGAATTAGATGAGGAGATTGGCAACCAGCGGAGACTCCAGGAAGTGACTAGTGCCTGGCGAAGAAATAGTCTAAAACATAACCCCCTGTAAAACCACAACTAGTCAGTTTTTTTTACCCACCAAACAAATGAGATATGGGGTGTTAATTAGTGAGCTTTAGAGTTGCTGGTTTGTTACTGTCAGACAGAGGCAGGCTAGCTATTTCCCCCTGTTTCCAGTCTGTATGCTAAGCTAAGCTAACAGGCTCCTGGTTGTATAGCTATAATTATAGGTAAGACATGACAGTTGTATCAGTTTTCTGATCTTACTATTGACAAAAAAAAGGGATTAAGTGTATTTCTCAAAATGTCAAGCTGTTCCTTTAAGGTTAGGATCAGGGTAGGGGTTAGGCAGTCTTTGAGGTTATAAATATAAGTCAATGCAATAGCTTAAAGTGACAAAAACAAGACATTTCACAGTCAGTGTGATAGACATTTCATTTATAGGAAACATTTGATAATTTTTAACTTGCTATTTATCTAATTACCGTTTTTGGCACCTATGCATGCGTTTGTTCATATTTTCTACGTATGTGTATCTTTGTACTGTAAGGTTGTGACATGAACGTCCATCGACGGTGTGAAACCAGTGTTCCCAGTCTCTGTGGCCAAGACCACACAGAGAAGAGAGGGAGGATCCACCTGACTGTCAGAGGAGAGACGGAGGATGTCTATGTCACCGGTGAGGGGACCAGCTGGATCATGGGAAGTGTTTTAAAAGAAATAGTAGGATTACACAGGCAATGAAGGATTTTTTTCTCTCTGTGCTTTCTTTTATTCTACTTTCTCTTCAGTGCGGGAGGCTCGTAACCTGATGCCCATGGATCCAAATGGCCTGTCAGACCCGTATGTTAAACTGAAATTGATTCCAGACCCGAAGAGCCACAGCAAACAGAAGACCAAGACCATCCGCTCAACACTTAATCCCGTCTGGAATGAGAGTTTCACCTTGTGAGTCCTTGTGAACTTTAATCCAAGGTGGAAAATGTACTTGGGTCTGAGACAAAATGTGCTTTAATTAGAGTAAAATGTCCCAGAAATTGGAATTATTGAGTCATAAAAAGGGACCCTAAAAAACAAAGATTAGAGGGTAGAAAATAAGAATGATGCTCCTTGAGTATATGCAGCTTATTGTACATCAACAGTGTTAATATTTCATCCTTTACTACCTTTATGTTTGCATTTTCAAGTTAGGATATTTGGAAAATGCCTTAGGAATCTGAAAATTGTCACAAAGGTGAAAAAATAAGAAAAACAATCATTACCTTCTGTGTCTTTGTGCCTTGTGTTGCTTACACAGTGAGCTTACTCTCCCCAGTGATTTTGAGTTTTTGTGTTTGTCTCTCCAGCTCAGTGCGCGGTCACCAGTGGGACAGGCGTCTGTCTGTGGAGGTATGGGACTGGGACCGCACGTCCAGGAACGATTTCATGGGAGCGCTGTCATTCGGAGTGAGTGAGATCTTCAGGCGTCCTATCAGTGGCTGGTTCAAACTCCTCGCCCAAGATGAGGGAGAATACTATAACATCCCTGTGCCCGACCCAGATCTGCAGGTAGGAAACCTACTCCAGTACGGACGGGAAAAAAGCGATTGATCCTCATGTTGAAGAAAAAGTAGTCTTGCACTGCCAGGCCTATCTTCACAGCGCTGCAGAGTAAGATCTGGCTACACCACACATACTGTACATTCTGGGATAGGAGAAAAAAAACGCTCTGGGTTAGTGGGTTGTTTTCATTTCTTTGAACCAATCACAATCATTTTAGGCGGCGCTTAGCTCCGGAAGCAACAACTGTGGCTCTGCGAAATAGTTTTGGGAAGGAACTTGTTTTGGTGGAACATTTGCACCCTGCAAAAGAAGACACCACATAAAATCTGGCCTGCCTTGTTGCATCTGTTCTGGAAATGTACTTCTGTTGATCCAGACTAAACAAAAAGCAACCTGTAACTAGAGCAGCCCTTGATGTTTTTTCAATGCTAATGACCATTTATTCTAAGGCCTTGGCCTTCATCAGCATATAATTACCTACATCGAATAAACAACAGCTGCAACAGCTCACACTGGGTCAGGATCTTGAACTGTCCCTCCCTATTCTATCTGAGAAAAAAACACAGAAGATTTATGCCTGGTGTTGTCGCTAAATACACTCTGTCTCCACCAGGGTGCAGGATTGTTCTGCCTGACTGTAATCCAAAACTAGGGGTAGGAAGGAGTTTGGTTTGTTGGTCAGGTTGTGTGTGTGTGTGTGTGTGTGTGTGTGTGTGTGTGTGTGTGTGTGTATGTGTGTGTGTGTGCGTGCGTGCGTGCTGGACTGCATCCACTCATTCATCTCTCAACTCTCCTACTACGATTCTCCAGGAGCCTCAGCCAGACGGCACAACACCCTCTCTGCCTCAAGCACTACCTGCCGCGCTGTCTGAACCGTTCCCTGCGACCCTGTCTCCAACCCCTGTACCATCCTGCCCACCAGTCCACACCCCAGGCCCTGCCAAAGTCAAAGTGGGCATCCTTGACTTCAACTTCCTCATGGTGCTTGGCAAAGGCAGCTTTGGCAAGGTAAACACAGCAGCCGCTGAGACGAAATGTCATCTTCTCTACATACAATCAGCGCCTCTGATCCAACAGCTGTAGGTGATATCAAATAGGCTGTTCATGCTGAAAACAGCAAAGATTATTCCTGGCTTTAAATAATATCTTCTATTGATGGACTTGACCTTAAAGTGGCATTTCATACAGCAGCTCCTGGGTGGAATTTCTTTGTAGAAAAAAACCCTTTCTTACTAACATGCTCATTGTCTCTGCCAAATGACTAATTTAACCCTTAGCTTCTTTTGTGTTGTCAGCAGTCGTGAGCTCAGGCTGACTGGCTTCCTGCATGCCACACAGTCCTCCTGGAGGTGTTCATTTCAAGGGAGACTCAGCTCTCCATTTTCTCTTTAATTCCCCAGTAGATGAGGCATAATGAAGAGAGTGGAGTTTTGAGTCCTTCTTCCTCCTCTGAAATCCCCCTGTGCTGTTTCATAACTGTCAGAGGAGAGTCTACAGAGGACAGGAGAAATAGACTCGACTTACATAAGATGTGAGGAAAAAAAAAATGACCCAAGAAAAGGAGACACAGACCCCGGGGCTGCAGAGTGAGGGAGAGTGAAACTAAGATAGAGAGGAAAAGGAGAAGATTTCTGTGACACAATGACCAAAAGGAAGTGGCATAACAAGACCGGAAAAGAATGTGATTGTGTTAGTAAGATTCGTAATATTCTGAAGAGGTATGAGTCCCATTTTTTATGCAAGTTAGTTTGAGAGTGCAGGAGACAAGATCACTCGGTGACTCAGTTCATCAACGGCACTGCACACACACACACACACACACACACACACACACACAAGCAGCTTTGTGTAGTCACATTGATTTCTGAAAAATGGCACCATGTAATTTTCGCTACTATTCACAACTATTTGAAAGTAAAATGAGATCCCCACTAGCCAGTGGCAATTACAGCACAGCGCTGCAGGTTACAAGACAATTTTAAGCAGTGTTGTTGTCAGCACTTTTCCAGTGCTCTTGACCATATCTTTCCCACAGACCACAGTAAAACCCGGGTCATTTGGCTCTCATTGTAGAAAATTATAGCATCATTAGCTTTCAGAGCAACCCACTCGCAGCCAATTTCGCAGGATTGAAGAAATAGTCGCTGAATGTGTTTTTAATGTCTGATAAAAACTCTGCTTTGCTTTTTCGTTATGACATTAACATGTCTTGAAATCTTCAGGCGTAGAGCAGCTTTGATTAAACATTGCCTCAGTTAGTTTACCATGTTGGGTAAATGTGCACAGTACTGAACTTGCTTAAGCATCTGTTCATATAATGTGATAACTTACTTACCAGTACATGCATTTTTTAATACTAGACACTTTAAACAAGTCCTGGCTTAGCATGACACTTGATTCATGCACAAAATATTGCAAATCTGCCTCAAAAGCACCTCATTTTTATTAAAACAGCAGAACTATTTTCCTCCTAACTAGAGCATCATGTCACTGATAACACAATGACCTAAAAATGTTCAGTACTGGCAGCATTACAGTACATGCATAATTATATGTATCTAAAGCTAGAAGTGAAGATTTAGTGAGAGATACATTTAAGACTTTGACACAAAGAGTGCTGTTCTGTTAACTGTGTTAAGGAATTTGGAATTGAAAAATGCTCTTTTAGCAGACAGTGGGTGTAGTGTTTTCTATAAATAAACATTGGGTTTATTTATGGGCCTGAAGGTTTAAGTCGTGCACTAGCTGCTTTCAAATTCTTGTTGTTCTTTATTGTTACAAAACTTTCTCTTCTCTCTCTGTCTTCGTGCAGGTGCTGCTGGCAGAGGAGCGAGGCAGCGAGCGTCTGTTCGCCGTGAAGGTGTTGAAGAAAGACGTTCTCTACCAGGACGAGGACATGGAGAGCGCCCTGGTGGAGAGGAGGGTTCTGGCGCTTTCCTCTCGCCCTCACTTCCTCACATCACTCTACTGCGCCTTCCAGACTGAGGTGTGTGTCGGTCTCATAGACTGTTGGTCGGTCTGTGTGTGTAGAAGAGTGATCCCAAATGAACCCATAAACTTTCATTAAATTGTCCATAAACCTACCTGACATGTTGGCTGCGTAGTCCTCCCAGGAGTTGTTTCAGCAAAGGCTGCCTGAGATTTTCGATTAATAAATGAAATAATTAGTTTGCTTTCTTTAACAAGGGTCCTTGGTCCTGAAGGAGGTTTTAACAGATTGCTTTTTAATTTGGACAAGAGAGGTGATTATGTATGGAGAGTGTATGTGTGTGTCCATGTATGTGTGTCTGTGTGTGTGTGTGTGTTTTGTTTCTGCAGGACCGTCTGTATTATGTAATGGAATACGTCAACGGAGGAGACCTGATGTTTCACATTCAGATAGTCGGCAAGTTCAAAGAGCCTCATGCAGCGTATGTAGTCAAAAAGCTCCTTTCTTTCACCTTTAATTACAGTCCTCATCTACAGTTTCTCATTTTCTTTCTTTTATCCTCTGTTCCTTTACATACACACTCATCTCTTAGATTTGTTCATTATACCTGGTGACTCATAAAAAGTCATCAACTCAAGTACCAGCCCTCTTCTCTTTCTCCCGACTTTCTCCTCCCACCAATCTCATCTTTCTATCTATATTTTCCCTCCTCCTGGCTGTTCATCTAATCAATATTCTTTGATCAATCATCTAAAACTAATTCTCACCCTGTTGCTCATATCCAGCTCTCTTTCTTCATTTTTCTGCCTTTAATCTATTTGGTTTCTCTCCCTTTCATCACCCTCTTGAGCTCCCTTCTATCTTTTCTCGCTGAAAACCTTTGCCAATTTTTCAAAAGATAAAGCAACCAGTAGTGAGACCACGGGGACCCACCCCTTTTTCTTTCTCCCTGCAGGTTTTATGCAGCAGAGATAGCAGTCGGACTCTTCTTCCTCCACAGCAAAGGCATCATCTACAGGTAGAGAAGTGAGCTGCTCCTCTAACATGGCCTGGTTTGGCGCTATCACTGCAGCACACAGACGTGACACAGATTTATCATGTCTTTTGTAGCTAATGACTGTTATAAAGATGTTATCTATCAAAATGATTCATACATGTGTGATCTGTCTCCTCCTTTTTTAGGGATCTGAAGCTGGATAATGTGCTGCTTGACAGCGAGGGCCACATAAAGATAGCTGACTTCGGGATGTGCAGGGAGGGCATGTTAGAGGGCGACACCACGCACACTTTCTGCGGCACTCCTGACTACATCGCCCCCGAGGTACACCAAACCCGCCTCTCACTTCGTGGTCCAGACCCCAACTCCTGAATTTCCCTCATTTGCTCCTTAAATCCCTCATTTCCCCTTGTTTCACCCCTGTCTTCCCCTCTTCAGTTGCTTGACCTGTTTTGCAGTTCTGCGAGACGGAAAGTTGTTTCGCTGCAGCTCCTCTCATCTCCTCCGTCCTCTCTGACCTTGTCAGCATTTTTGAATAATTAACTTCACATGATTCAATTAGCAGTGATGTGTGCTTGTGCTCAGAGAACGTCACGATTGTCCTTCAGAGACCTTGTATTACCAGTTTTACTTTCTCTTACTGCAATTGACTTAAGGCGATTAACTCCCGTGAGAGTAACACAAACCACTGAAAACTCATCTCAAAAGGATTTCATTGACGAGGATGCAAATTTTAGCCTGAAAACAGTGGAGGGGATTTTGCTGGACACCCTTTTGAAATGCTAAATACCATAACTGTATGCTGTATAACGCTTACTGTACAAATTGTTTGAAATATGTGTGTGTGTGTGTGTGTGTGTGTGCGTGTTTGTGTGTTAAGTAATCATTAACAAATACAATTCAGAGAACGAGTGAAGGAGATATCCACTGTCTGGTTTATGGCCTTGTAGTAAACAGACCCAGTAGAAAGAGAAAGAGAAGATGTGACTGTCTTTGATACGTCTTTGATATTGTAATCCTTGCTATGGTACCCCTGGGTATCGACTCTCTTGTGTAAACATTGATTCTCCTGCATCTGCCATTTTGGAAGAGATACAATATATTTCCCCAGGGGCTGGGAATTGTTCCCATGCAACACACAAATCCAAAGTCATGTGTTGATTATTTCTGAGCACATTCATACATTTATCCTCTCTAATACCATACTTTCCTCTCCCATTGCTTTTCACTCGGGCTGTCACTGATAGCTGCATGCTGCGCTTTCGCTCACTCTCCCCGTCTTCTGTCTACTTCCTTATCTCTGCACTGCCATTCTTCCCCTTTTATCTCCTCTCCTGTTCTCTCCATCCTTTTCAGATTGTGGCATATCAGCCCTATGATAAAGCAGTGGACTGGTGGTCCTATGGAGTACTGCTGTATGAAATGCTGGCAGGACAGGTAACACTCAGCTTAATCCAAACAATAGAGCCCTATGCACAGACACTTAAGCCTCTAGTGCTTGTCCTTTGTAATCACTTCAAAAGACTTTAATTTCAATATATTTGCCCACAGGTCCTCATGGTTACTCTCTCTTTTTTTCTTCTTCTCTTTCTGTCTTTTCCTTCCAGCCACCATTTGATGGTATTGACGAGGATGAGCTGTTTCAGTCCATCATGGAACAGAGTGTCGTATACCCGAAAAATCTCTCTCGTGAAGCTGTCGCTATCTGCAAGGGAGTAAGATGCCATTCTTCTCACTCATATAACTGTTTGCACACAGACAATTAAGATCAATGCACATGTAAATCAGAAATTACTTTCTAAAATATATTTAAATAAATACAGCAGAGCTTAACCATTGTTGACTACTCAAATGAATAGTTCAATATGTTAGGAAATATGCTTTATTTGCTGTGTTGTCGAGTTAGATGAGAAGATTGATCCATCGACCCATTGTCATCCGCTTATCCGGGATCGGGTCATGGGGGCAGGGGACACGAGCCACATTAACCAGCTCTGACTGGGCATTACCAAGGCATTCCCAAGCCAGGGTGGAGATGTAATCTCTCCACCTACAGTACTCCTGGGTCTTCCTGAGGCCTCCTCCCAGCTAGACGAAGATTGATAACACGCTCATATCTGTTTGTTGAATATGAAGCTAGAGCCAGCAGCCATTAGCTTAGCTTAGCTTAGCGTTAAGACTTGGAACAGGGGGAAACAGCTAGCCTGGCTCTGTCTGAAGGTAAAAATGAATCCTCCTTTCAGAATCTCTAATGCTCAGTAATTAACACATTGTATCTTGTTTGTTTAATATACAGACAATAGTACAGTACATACAATTTGTAGTTTTACAGCGGGGTTTTGTGCCAGACTTCTTCTTGGCCGGGTGCAGTGATTTCCTGAAATCTTTCTGCCATGAAATACTCCTGCACCTGAACTCCCTTAAAATCACAAATAGTCATTTTTACACTTTGTTTTTTGCCTGAGTTAAACAAATAAGATACAATATGTTAATTAGTGAGCTTTCAAAGTGCTAATAGGCAAATTTTGTAACCTTCGGACAGAGCCAAGCTAGCTGTTTCCCCCTGTTTCCAGTCTTTATGCTAAGCTTAGCTGCTGGCTCTAGCTTCATACATAGCAGACTTATACAAGAGTAATATCAATCTTCTTATTTAACTCAACAAGAATAGGTGCACACACAAAATCAATATACCTAAATGTAAATCAGAAAAAGGAAATAAAATTACCTCATATAACATTTAAAATACATTTAAATAATATTTCAAGCATGCCATGCCCATTGTTGAGTAAGAAAAGCAGAGCAGGTATAATTCACCTGTATCCCATGATTACCACAATATTTTTCTTTTCTTTTTCCAATGTTTCCCTCCTTTTTCTTCACTCTTTCCTAAGCTCCTGACAAAGCACCCGGCCAAGCGTCTGGGTGGAGGACAGGATGGAGAGAGAGAAATCAGGGAGCATCCGTTCTTCTGCTGGATTGACTGGGACCGTCTGGAGAGATTGGAGATCCCGGCGCCCTTCAAACCCAGAACTGTCAGTTGAACAGATGGACTACAGATTCTTCTCTTTCTTTCTTTCTTTCTTTCTTTCTTTCTTTCCTCTCTTCCTTCCTCTCTTCCTTCCTCTTTTTTCTCTGTCTCTGTCTCTCCGAAGACACTTTTAGGATATTGAAACTGTCACTTTCTTCCATCTGTCTCCTCTCTCTCAAACTCCCACGCTTTCCCTCATTTCCCTGCATACTTCCTCTCTCAGCCGTCATTGTGTTTGCCATTTCATCCCCTCTTCTTCTCTCTGTTCAAATGGCCTTGTCCCTCCCTCCCTCTACCCTATTCCCCTCTTGTTTCTCTCTTTCATCACCTCTGCTGGTTCCTAGAGATGGGCTTTGAGGATCAGACAGTCCAGTTATAACATACAGAACCCCCTGACCTTGGGGTCCTGCCTACTCCTCCCATATGCAAATATATGTCATCATTAGCCTGCTACACGCCAGTTTGTGGCCCGCTGAACAATGGTGAGGTGTGCCTTGAGTGAGCTGAGTATGCTCAGGGGTTAGAGGCCAGGCCCATTAGCCAAATGAGATTCATATCATCCAGCACAATGGCTGTCAAGGAGCAGGAAAGGAGACGTGAGCAGCTTCTTTCCTGCAGTAGGTGTGGTAGAGAGCTCCTTCGAAAGAAAACGAGGGTGTGGGTGAGAAAAAGAGATACGTAGGTGGAGTCTTTTTATAATTTGGCTTCTCTTATGTCTTTTTTCAGGAGGAGGGTGAGGGTGTCTATGCAATCAGTAATCATCACAAATGTGTGGAAGTGCATGCTAATCTTCTCCTTTTCTTCATCAGGGTGGAAGAAAAGGTGAAAACTTCGACAAGTTCTTCACAGCAGCTCCACCAGCTCTCACTCCCTCTGACCCGGATATACTAGCAGCCATCAACCTGGAAGACTTCCAGGGCTTCACCTTCCAAAACCCAGACTTTGCCCCCTCGCCTCTCACCGCTGTTTAAAAATGGCTCCCACACTTGCAAACATTTCCTCTGAGGGTACACAAGATACCCTGGTAATCCCCCTAATAGTATTTTATAACAAAGAATTTGAACATGAGAGCTAGCAGCAAGTATTAAAGATACCTCTCATAACCAAATTCTGACGTTTACATGAAAATGCCAAGACACCTTTATATTCATGCACTCTCTTTGATGCATGTATTATATCGATTGATAGTCACAGAATATGTTGCAGCAATGCAAACAAAGCCAGTATTATGCTTTAGATTTCCATCTTAGAGTTTTTTTGGAAGACATCCCTTAATTTGATATAAGAGTACTGTAGTATCTCTTTTGCATGCAGTGTTTTAGAATGATTTGCTTTGGCACACTAGTTTTCCAGAGTTGTAGATTATCCAAGGAAATATGCCAGTGTAACTTTACAGCCAATTTATTTAAAAAAAGATTTTGTTACTCTGATTAGAATCATCTTGTGTATTGAGAAGCTGTATTTTACAAAACAAATACTAGTCAGGTTTTTCTCATACAGCTCTACAGGCCAGATAGCAGGCAAAACAAGTCACTTTTTAATCATTTTACAGTTCATACACATGAATACAAAAATGTTTCTTAGCAGGTCAAATACATTTATACACAGTACAGTAATTCAGCATCAGAAGCACTATATTGTGTCTTTCTAAATATCTATCTCACTCTATGTGTGTGTGTGTGTGTGTGTGTGTGTGTGTGTGTGTGTGTGTGTGTGTGTGTGTGTGTGTGTGTGTGTGAGAGAGAGAGAGAGTGTTGACACTTTGATGATGCAAACTGAGCGAGTAGCCTTTTTTATTCATTAGACTGGCATCCTGTGGAAGAGCTCAGTCAGGTTCCTCTGGCCTGGCCTGAACTCTCAGTTTAACGTCACACCGTTGACCTCAGATGAACCACAGTGATGCTGAAACAATGCACCAGGCACGATGTGACAGTTAATGAAGGCTGCAGTGCTGCCTCCCCCCAGTTCATGCCCACTCTGCCTGGCTCTATTGTCACTGGGAGGAAGTCCTCACATCACTGCCACAGTTTGGGCTGCATCATCTTTTATTCACATGATTTTTTTTCTCTGATATTCTTGAGCAAGCTGCGGGCCGCATTGTAATATACAGTATCTGTGCTCCTTAATGACATCATACAACACTAAAATATGTATTTGCAATCTTAGAAAATATGCCTCTTAATAATGTTTTCAAGAAGCTTGTACAGATACAAGTATTATTTCCGTGGTGTATACCATGAAGCTTTTTGCTGTGTAATGACGTACTCCCAGCATTGATTAGGCGTAATTAAAAGTGAGGCTCACTGGGACTGTTCAATACATGGAAAAATAATAGCAGCACTGTCATTAAACACTATCTGAGCAGGGCAAGTGCCTGCAAATATACAGTTTAATAATCCCATTTCAGTGCTCTTATCTCACAAACCAGCTGGTTATTTCACACCATCATTCAGAGGAGCAAAATCATACAGATTTGCTTTAAGTGCGCATGTGTGTGTCCCTTTAATAGTGGCCAACTGTAAAAGGGCATTTCATCTGATCGCCTTAGCTCAGTTTGACTTGAGGTCAAATGTGACAACACACAATAACGATAGGCAACACAATCAATAATATATAATACAATAGATAATGTATGCATTTATGTATCTGTTAGTTAACTTCTGTTTTTATCTGCTGGAAAAAGAATGTCGAAATAAACTTAATGAAAAAATCATGAAACGAGAACGAGTGAAGTGTTTCATTCTGTGATTTTGTGCGAAGCTGCTGAGAAACAAACATGCAGAAGAGCCTCTCGCTTTGTGTCCTCCTCACGCCTCTCTGTCACGCTCACTCCCTCTCCCTCACTTTCACACATACTTGCACTCAAAAGTGCAATCTCAAGCATGTGCGCGCATGCACACACACACACACACATACACACACACACACACACACACACACACACACACACACATACACACACACACACACATACACACACACACACACACACACACACAGAAGATGCTGACCCCTCTATTTACTGTGATACTGTAGTTGTCGAACCAGCAAAACCACCTCTCAGGCATCTCACTTTCACTTCCTCCTCCTCTTCTGAAGCAGCCTCACACTCCCACCTCCTCCAACCTTCTGCCCTGCCCACCTCCTCCCCTCCCTCCCTCCTTCCATCCCCTCCAGCATCATGATGGGACTAATATCCCCATAGAGATCTGAGTTATAACAAGTTGACCTTCACATTAAAATCTCATCAACTTCCCATCTCCCTCTCTACCTCCCTCTCTTCCTCTCTATCTGTCCTTCATCTCTTTTCTTTTCTGTTTGTCTTTTCTGTCAGTGCTGCACTGTAAATGCTTTAATGCATTGTTTTATGTCATTCTCTGTGGATTAATTGTCAGATCTATTATTGTTGCTGTCATCTCTTTGATATACCACCCACTGTTGTATTTTGATGCGAGTATCATGTCTTATCTTGTCCTAGCCTCTGCATCAATAATATTATCTGTTTACACGTATATATTCTCTGATAATGGTGTTCAGGCAGTGAAAGTGAGAGTTTTCTCACATTTTAATTGTATGATTTTCAAAACATTAGATCCCACTTTAAAGATAAAAGGATTTAATGGGTTTCATATTGATTCTTGTGATGACAAAATTAATGTAGATATCTTTTGTGGGGGCAGATGTGGCTTTTTTATAGTCTGTGATGTGTTTCTAACCAACAGTTTCACACCTAATAAGGTATTTCAAAGTTTAAATAAAAAATGGAATGCCACTTTTCTGAAAAGATAAATCTTACTCTGTTTGTTTAATGTACACCTGATGTCGACTGCCTGATTTTAAACTCCTCACCACAACCTTTACTCCAACCATGACAGTATCTGCCTTCATGTAACTGAACCTCCAGCGCTCTCCGATCGGAGTCGTGTGTGCAGTTCATCATTCATTGTCACTTTGACATATCATTTCACTTCTTCACTGCTGCCTCCTCTTCCTCTATCTCTACCTCTCTCTCTCTCTGTTCTCCTTCTATTTCGCCTTAATCTCTCATTCTCACCCTCCCTCCTCACCCCCCCTCTCTCTCTCTTTCTCTCTCTCTCTCTCTCTCTCTCTCTCTCTCTCTTACACACACACACACACACACACACACACACACACACACGCTCATGCCCTGAGGTCAGAGTGTGCTGTAGACTATTGATATCCTTACTAAAAATAAAGGATTCCTCCACCAGCCAGCTAAAAATAGACCAAGGGACATGGACCACAGGAGACAAAGGATGAGGGGGCCAAGAGGAAGAGGAGGAGAAGGATGAAGAGAGAAAGAGAGACAGAGTATACTGCCTGTGCAGTTTAACTGGTATTCATCTGCACTCAAAATGTGGGTTTAAATGAAAGTGAAGAATGAACTGCAATTGAATGAACTGCAGCTACTAAGAGGACAGGTGATCTACTGTGTTTTCTACTTATAGTCTATTTGATGTTCAGTGCTGTAAATTGGATTTAAGTTTAAATTGAAGTGAAATTTTATTTTGCTTTATTGGCACGATCATTATTTAAGTACAGCATTGTCAAAGCATAAAGTAAGCCTATGAGGTTTACAGTGTAAGTAAGATATTTCTTAAAAATGTAAGAAAACAGACAAGAAATGGTTTCATTCAATCAATCAAACTTTATTTGTAGAGTAGCTCTCCTACAGGTTAGTGCAATTTGTGTGTGGCAGATGACTGGCATGCTCATAATAAAACAAAATGGACAAATGATGACGTAAATGGAAACAACAATTATGAAAATGTAAAAATTAACCAATAAAATAAATTGAAAGAAATGTTTGCACATAGCTACACAACACTATATATACAACATACACTACATTATGTAACATCATACAACTGCATTACTGTAAATTATAATGAAAGAAAAAAATCATTTAAAAAATGATATACGATAAGAGAAATAGTAGTTTAACATGACTCCCTGCCCCTCTCTCTCTCTCTCTCTCTCTCTCTCTCTCTCTCTCTCTGTCTCTCTCTCTCTCTCTCTCTCTCTCTCTCTCTCTCTCTCTCTCTCTCTTTTTCTCTCTCGCTCTCTCTCTCTCGCGCGCGCTCACTCACTCTCTCACCCTCTCGCTCTCTCTCCAACACTTCTCTCCCTCCTGCTCCTGCTATGTCTCTGTTGTAGCCAAAGTAGCTTGCTGGACCAATCCACCGCAGTGCCTGGGACAGATTGAGTGAAAGAGAGAGTGAGGGATTTAGAGAAAGGGTAAGGGGGCCTAAGGGAAAACACATAGAAGCGAGAGAGAGAAGAAGACAGACCAAAAATCCACCAAGCTTCCCTGGTGTGAGGTTTCTTGGCAACTGACGTGTGCGCACGACTCTCGTGGCAGGGTGAGTAATTTTTTTCCCCTCCTTTTAAATAACTACAGTTGTGCGTTTCTTGACAGTAATTGTGACGATGGCGCCTTTTCAACCTGACTCAGTCATTTAAAATGTATGTGTGTTTCTTGTGTGTGAAGACAGCTATGAAAAGCATTCATAACGTCCTCATGTCGTGTTAGCGCAAAGACAGCCGCTCTTCTTTCTTCTGAGATATCACAGTTAAATATTACCTGGAAGCCGAGTCGTTCAGCTGCTCTTCATTCCCCCCCCTCCCCCCCCTCCCCCTCCCCATTTCATCCCAATTTTGTGTGTGAGTCGCTCACATGTTCGCTGCTCTGTGTTTATCATCTCCAAACTCCGCGTGTGAGTGTGTGTGACAGTAGGGGGGGGGTTCTAAACAATCATTTGCGCACATCACTGCTTCAGTCAGCCCTCTACCAGGATACAGATCCCGCTTTACGTACATGTAGTTTACAGAAAATATGATGTGTAACTATCCTGCTCGGCTCTGTGAAAATGGTGTGAGTTTCACCAGAGTGTGGCTGCGCAGCTGAAATGCTCTGAGAAATCATGAGCAAACCCACCCATTGAGTCACGATATCTACGTTAAGTCGTTATGAAGTCATTTATTTTCCACTGAGTGATTCCATCCTGCTCTCGGGCTGATTTTTGAGACGCTGCACAGTCAAGGTGGTTAGTTTAGCACAGGTGTAGGCGCATCCCCGTCGTGCGCGTGCATATGTTGGGTAGTCCTTCCATTTTTTGGGCCAAGGTCTTTCCCTGTGTTAACCTGTATCTGCTACATGTAGTCGTGCTGTCCCTGCCTTAAATACTCTCCAAACATAGTTTCATCCTCCTCTCTCTCCTCTCGCTGCTGCTTTCTTTTCTTCAGCACATCTCCAAATCGTCTCCTCTCACCCATCACTCCCTCTTTCTCTTGGTGTCTTTCTTGCCTGCAAGGCTTAGAGGTGATGTCAGTCTGTAGATTGTGACAGATTAGAGAGAATTAAACCTGTTGTCCCCCTTGTGGCACCTATCTAGCCAATTCAATTGGCTCATTACTTTCTGGGTGAGGGAGCTGAGGGGCCTGTCTCAGAGCGCTGAAATGGGATTGTTATCACAAATCTAACAGCATTTTTTTCTTCTTCTGCTGAATCTCAATCTCAAGTATACAATGGCTATTTCTCCCAAAGCTGCAACAGCTCTTTACATTTTTTTTTTTTTTTTTTGGGAGGGATGATGTGAACACAATACATGGGCGGCGAAGAGGTGAATCTGTTCCTCTCGTTTGTGTCCAAATCCATTATGACCCAGCAGGATGTATTTCACGTTTTCAATTTGATGGTGCAGTCTATATGAGTGAGATGAGGGTGCTGTCCGTGGTGCTGAACAAGTCTGGAAGAGCCACTCAGGCCCTTCCACTCATGTCTGCTGGGTTGCAACTCCAACTGATTCTCACTCATTCCTGACCACTTTGGCACACCATCCAACTGCTGGAAGGTGTGATTGTTCATTCCCACTCCTCTCTGCTCATCTTTATATCTCCCCCACCCCTATGTGCTTTTGGTTATTTCATGTAATTTCAGTGAGTTGTTTTTAGTTTTTACGGAGACTACCTCAAACTCTTTCAATCACACTGGCTCAAACTCTTGTCCACCAGTTCCAGGTGTCAGCAGCAGCAGCAGCCACTTCTAGCCTGCTGTTTGATTCACAACCTCTGACTAAAGAAGAAAAATTAAAGAAACCTTGGTGTGAAACTTAGGAATTCATACACATCTTTAATTGTGCCTTTGTGTCTCAGATGGATGTATCCTGCCATCTGTAAATCTTGTACCTTTGTCTTTTGATCGCCCTGATTTTCCATCTTTAATCTGTCCTGTTTGTGGGAATGTTAGTGGTTGGTCATACTTTTACCCCTCATAGTGGTAACTCACCCTGTGCTTCACATGCTTCTTTCAGCCTTAACATGCCCAAACTTGTCATTTCTCAGAGGATTTCTCTGATGCATACCCTTAACCACCATCTAGCTCTGTTCTTACACGCTTGCTCACAAAAGAAGCTCTATTTATCCTCGATGCTGCATAGAAACTGAAGCAACTTCTATAATGGTCACGTTTTGCACAATAGCTGTCCAGATAAGATGAGGCCAAGCTTAATCTTTAAGAGTTCATTCCCCAGCAGAATGGTTGTATCTATTATAACTGTGCTCTTTAAAGAATCAAAGGCTTGTCTTACAAAGAAAGACCAGAAAAAGAATAAAGTGGTTCTCATGTTTAAGTGATTAATTTGGCATTCATTTTCTGTCCTCAAAAGCCCTCTTAAGTGCCTGATAAATGGCCAGTGTTGAATTAGTTAGCTTAACCATGGCTAACCATTTTACCATACATTTTTTATGCAAATGGTTCACTCCACAAGACAGTGACAAGGAACAGCAGTCCAGTGTCCGTTACACTAAATGTTATGTATTTAATAATGCACAGGTGAGGATTTACAGAGAATGATACAAGAAACTGCAAAAAGGAATTTGCTGTTGCACTGTGAACATTTTTATTAATGACAGTCAAACTGCCAAGCACAAGTATCCAAATAACAGTTCAGCACAACAGCAATATGCAGAGGAAAAGCTCAAACATATCTTTTCAAACATTGAAGCAGCAGCTGTGTTACATCAGCAGAAGAACGTGCCTGATTTCACTCCTGTCAGCTACTGTAAGAACAAGAGGCTGAAGCCTGAGAAGTTACGTACTGGACGAAGAGAGGAGGAAAAACATTTTCTGTTAGAACTAATATCAATTATTCTGTGACAGTAAGGGTCAGATATTTGGTGTAAAAGCTCCATCTGCCTCTTGTACACGGTTCAGGCTGCAAACAGCACAGTATGTGTAATGATGTATACCTCGTTGCAGAGCAGGTGCATTGCTTTGTGCTCATAATTGGTCTCTTCCAGCCTGTTATTACAGTGTCACATTTCATTCAAAGTCACATAAGTGTACTTTAATGGCCTGCACAGCCTGTGAGATGCAATGTGATACAGCATACATGCAGGCACTGAGAGATGCCACCATCATGGGCCAAGCTCCTGCTGAAAGAACTAAAGATGGTCCCATAGTATAGCTAGTAGTGCCTAATACAATGACCACCAGGTATAAACCTGGATAAACTGAAAAAAATCCAATGTATCTACCATATATGGAATATAATCTGTAAATTTGAACAAGGGAGACATCCAAAGACGTCCGAAAATAATCAAACAAGAGTGAAGCTAACCTCTTAAAAAGGAAGATATGAGATCAGCTGCATTACAGTAATGATCCTCCCAGTGTAACGCACAATGTGCTTAATAACTCAACAAAATGAGGGTGTTTACAGTAAACACCAGCCCGCTTTGTGTTTTCCACATGCATTTGTTCTCCATTACTTGTTAAGCTGATGATACTACACAGCAGCCCAAATTAAGCAAAGGCTAGTGGCTGAACAATCACACACACACACACACACACACACACACACACACACACACACGCACAGAACCTCACAAATGCATACAGACAGCGTGCTCAAAGGATTTGCAGTGAAGTCTTTCCCCGTCAACCGGAACTAAGTCACAGAAAGACCATGTGTGAGTCACACAGGACCTCTCCTGATCTGAGTGTGTGTGTGTTTCTACTATTTATCTCTTAGGCCTTGCCTAAGTTCAGTGGTTCACCGTAAAGTCATCCTCTGTTGCGATAACTTCTCTCTAACCTTTATCAGGATTGGTTGCCACCAGATGTGTCACTAACTCATCTTTATGAATAACAAGGCAAGACAGGAAGATAGCCAATAGCTGTTTGCATGTGATCACGTCACATTCAGTGTTTCCCCTTGTTCCTCATGACCTCCCTCCATGACCCTGTCCAAATGTACCTACATTTGTGTTTCCGCAGTTGTGACGTGTCATTCCTCCTCTTCTCTAACACCCTTCCCTCCTTCGTTCCGCCCTCCAGATGAGTTCGTGCAGTAGCCGTGCGTTGACCATCCTGTCCACAGTGTTCGGAGCCTGCGGGCTGCTGCTGGTGGGGGTGGCCGTGTCCACAGACTACTGGCTGATCATGGTGGAGGGCATCATCCTGCAGCAGAACCAGAGCATGGAGGTGAAGATGGCGCTGCATTCAGGCCTCTGGAGAGTTTGCTTTGTGGCCGGTAGGAAGATACAACAACATGTTTGAATATTCACATTCAAAAATGAAAGTATGACTGTAGAAGACAGATAGGTGTGCACACACACACACACACACACACACATGCACACACTATCCAAACAATGCTGCTACGAGTGTGTGCATATGTCCACATCATCACAGCGACAAACACACTGAAAAAAAAGCAGCCGAGTGAGAGAGCAGTGAAGGGAGAAAAGAGAGAAAGCAAGCTTCTGGCCTCCAGAATCATAGCTGTCACAAAACATGATAGTTATCTGTGAGCAGGACTGCAGAGACCCACATGCGTTTTTTTTGTTTTGTTTCCTCATGCATCCCTGACGTTGATCCTAAAAGCAAACCCCAACATTTTCCTTTTTGTGTGTATGTGTTTCCTCTCAGGAGCAGAGAACGGGAGATGTGTTGCATCTGAGTACTTCACTGAACCCGATATCGAGATCACCACTGAAAACACTGCAAATATCCTCAGTGAGTTAAACATACAACAGCCCAGTGACATTACACATTATCTGCTGTATGAGAGGAACTGCAGAGTCCCCCTGCTGATTAATCGTGGGTACTGAAATTAGAACATCATTTTAGAACTGCAACTATTAGTGGGTCGACAGAAGATAATACTACTATTTTGATAATCGATAAAAGAAAAACAGCCCAAATTCTTTTGTTGCAGCTTCTCAACTGTGAAGATGTGCTGCTTTATATCACTGTAAACTAAATATCTTTGGGTTTTGGACTGTTGGTCGGACAAAATAAGATATTTATTTATTTTATTTAGAAACCAGATCATCCTCATGAACAAGATGTGTTTTAAGGGATTTACAAAAAAGTTAAAGTAAACTTAATTTGAAATAGAACAGGAACATTCTAAAAGTGTTATTTGATCCAGAAAACAAGAAAGAGTTTTGCTATCTTAAAGTTCTCAGTTTATCTAACAGTAGAATCCATTTGGAAATATTCCAAATGGATTCTACTGATGATGATAAATCCTAAAAGTTAACATTTTAACATCAAGAGTTGTCATTTGTTCATCGCCAGCATCATTTTCTAATTGCTGTTTTGGAATGGAATAAATATTCAAAGAGCATATTGATAAAATAATAAATGAAAAGCTGAAATTCTGTGATGTTTCTCTGTAATCTTATAGGTTTACAACCATGTTGCTATGTTTTGTTGTAACTTCCTAGCAAAGTGTGGCATCATGACTCATACAGTGAATCCTACAGTGAGTCTGGTTAGAAATATGTCTGTAAACAGCAGACTATTGTAAAATAGGAAAACTGTTTCCCATCTCCCTGTTTTAGTGATGAAACTCACGGCATCGCCACATAACTGAGCATACTTTATATTCTAGATTTTACTGCCTCTGATTGTATTAACTAAAACTTTTCAAAAACTTTTCACTTTTCTTCAGAGACATTATCATTCACCTTTCCCAGCAGTTTAAGGACAAATTACATCAGCTTTGCTTAATACAGTGACCTCTCCTCCCTATAGAGATGGTGCGGACGGCCACGCCCTTCCCGATGGTGTCACTGCTCTTTGTCTTCACGGCCTTCGTCATCAGTAACATCGGACACATCCGGCCTCAGCGCACCATCCTGGCCTTTGTGTCTGGCATCTTCTTCATCCTCTCAGGTGGGAGCTATTACTCAAGTCCTACTGTCACCACACCTTCGCTCTGTGATTGATTACAGCAGCCTGGTGTGTCCTGTGGTCACACATGGAGACACTCCATCACGGCTCTATTTTTAGTGTATGATGCAGGTATGTAGGCTGTCATCAGAAAAGGTGACTAGATTAGTTTTAATGACCGCAGGGGGAGAGTTTCCTGCTCTTCTGACTTGCATTACTTTGAAACTAAACAGGTTTTATGTGAGAAATTATGAATTTGGGACTATGTCTAGGGATTGTGAAACTTCTGAAAATACATGCAAAATTCCCACAGTATCACGAGCAGGTCTTTCAGCTTCTGCATTAGTGTAGTTAACCTTCTTGAACATCAGGTGGCTGTAATGTTTCTACTTCTTGTCCTGTGTGTGGTGTAAAGACAAATTTGAGCTCATGTTCTCTGAAGGCTGTTTCACTTGACATGTTTGAGAAGGAAGCAGCGGTGCAGAGAGGAGCATCAAACGGGGGCCGCCACGGTAGCTACTGACTTTGCCATTGCGTACTTGATAAAGAATGTAGCAAAATAATAGGTGTTATGTAACATGGGTAATGTAATGTTTATAGCCTGTGCTGGAAGTGTTGCAGTGTTTCACTTCATGAGGTATTTTGATAATAGGGTGATAATAATGGGCACGTGTATCAAAATGCTTTTCAGCGGTTAGGTATTCTGCTGCACTAAGCCCCTCTCTCTAAACACTGCCTTCCCTACTCATCCCTCTTCCCTCCGCCTTCCCCCTTCTCTTGTTCACCCAGCCTCTCAGTTTTCTTTGCTTTACTGTATCTCATTTCCTACTCACTGCTTCATTCAGAGTATATTCTTTCAGTATCTGAGTCACTGTAGATGTGGTGGTGTTTGTGATATACTGAGTGATATGAGCCTATTCTTCTGGCATCACTGACAAGGCGGTCTGGTAAATATTGTGTTTTGGGTCGGTTGTGTTCTGGTTAATATTACAGAATTCAGAGCATGGAGCCACAGCTGTTCAAGTGTGGTTTAATTGCTCTCGTACCCCACAGACATCTTGCATATGCATGTGTACTTGTAGACACAAAATGTACCTCTATTTATTCTTCCTTTTGTCTCACACACATGCACACCCTTTTTTTTTACTTCATCTGCTCTTAGTGTGCACATGCACATGCTTGTTTACCTAAATTGTTTTGCTGATAAAGATGTACTTCCACTGCAGGATTGACAGCAGCATGGTTTCTGCATTTTCTGTGCTTTTCTATTTTAAATCGACAACACAACCTCTTAACTGTTTATAGCGAAGGACATTACTGCACGACAGCCCGGTGGTACATTTGAATTTTGCAGTGAAAGCTAAAAATACTCATATTTGCTGCTTACAGCATGCAGCTTTCTTTGAATATTGATTCTTCGATGTTGGCCATATGTTGTATCTCATGAATTTAACATTTCTGAAGCAGAGTGGAGAGCATGTGAGTGTTCTCGGAGGAAGGGGTTTTAATTTTGTATCTGTTGCTTCTGGGTGAAAAGGGTTATTGAAAGCCCATTCTGGTTTTCCTTATGATGATTGTACTCGACAAGTCCTGTAACACACTGAAGTTCACGCATGTAGCTTCTTACTAAATGGTCTTAAAAACTGTGTCAAGCCACTTTCACATTTTTACCTCTTTTAAATGTTTAGCGCTCTCTTTTTTTGAAACATAACTTGATTGTGATTTTCAGAACCAACCATGTTATAAATGCACAAGCTCAGTCAGTAATTAGAATATGACATTACATTCAATTAAAGTACTTTGTCTCTTGGGATAAGTAAAGGAAAGACCATTGTTTAGTTTAAATGTTGATCTGCAGGCAGCCCTGTCTCCTAGAAATTACATTAATATGGTACTAATTAGAAACTGCAAATATGTTGAAGAGAATAGTATACCACCTGAATTATGATGTTAATCCCCATCATGACAACATGTTATAATGAAGGTTTTTTAACCCAATGTTCATGCAAAACGCTCGCTGACATTTCCAAATGTTATCCTGCAATCATGCAGGATTTCATAACATCCTACAATACAACATCCACTCATAGCAACTAAAGCATTATTTAACTTTTTTAGGGTTATATTTGGGCACGCAAAGGATAGTAGTAGTAGTTAAGGTTCGGGAAAGATGATGGTTAAATATTGATGAAGTCAGCAGTGGTTTGAAGCATGAGGTCTTTATTAACAATTACCCGTAACCACAGTCTAACCTTAACCAAAGTACTTATGTTGCCAAAACCACACACTAAAAATGTACCACTACATACATCATCAACATCATGCCAAACATAATCGAGGCAGAAACTCTGTTTCTCTAAAAACTAATTTTGGTGAAATAAATAAATAAATTAGTAGTGAAATTTACATGAGACAGGGTTGTTGCAGGAGAGAAAGGAAGCCAAGATACTCATAGAGAGTCCTTCCCAACACACACACATACACACACACACACACACACACACACACACACACACACACACACACAAACACACAAAAGGGCATCTTGCTTTTGCTGCTACGGGGGAAAAAATTTCAGTTTATAGTTTTTTCATCTCTGCAGGTCATTAATCTTTATCTCTTTATCTTAATTATGATATACACTCCTTCTGGTCTCTCTCCCATCTCTTTATTAATGTTAGAATTTTGGAGGCTAATTGCTTGGTGTGGTCACTCCACATCCCATCTCTCTCTCTCTCTCTCTCTCTCTCTCTCTCTCTCTGTGTGTCTCTTAAACCCTCATGGTCCCCACTGGTGCAGCTGTCTGGATTGCCATATAATGACCTCCTTGCTCTCTCTTGTATCTGACTCTCTTTCTCTCTCTCTGACTCACTGTCATTGTTAATGTGCTGTGTGCAGGCCTCAGTCTGGTGGTGGGCTTGGTGCTCTACATCTCCAGTATTAATGATGAGGTGATGAACCGGCCCAGGGAGCCCGAGCAGTTCTTCAACTACCACTATGGCTGGTCCTTCGCCTTCGCTGCCTCTTCCTTCTTACTCAAAGAGGTCAATCTGAGCTCCGTGTGTGTGTGTGTGTGTGTGTGTGTGTGTGTGTGTGTGTGTGTGTGTGTGTGTGTGTGTGTGTGTGTGTGTGTGTGTTCATGTCATGCGTGGTGAGGTTTCATGTGAATCTTCTGCTCATCTTCCCACCTCCCCTCCCTGCTCTTTCTGCCCCTCCTGTCTCTTTCCCATCATCAGCAGCACTGCTCTTAATGTGATGCAGTGGACACTCATCTCCTCTCTCCTTTCCTTTCTCCCCTGTTATCCACACTCTTGTCTCCTTCTTTTGCCTATCTGTCTCGTTCGCTTAAACTTAAAGCGTATCCTCATCTTTCCAAATCAAAAGCGCATACTTTCACTTCTCTACTTTGTACATTCCCTTTTACACTTCTTGCCTATCAGTCACTTTTAATCTAATTCCCCCAGCCATCACTTGTTAATATTTCTTAAATAATGAATTGTTTTGTGCCTGTCTCCCTGTTGCATCTTATCACCCCCTCATCATTTCCTGCTTCCTCTTCTCACCCACTGTCTCAGGGGGCTGGGGTGATGTCAGTCTATCTGTTTATGAAGCGCTACGCGGAGGAAGAGATGTTCCGCCCCCACCCTGCACTCTACCGCCCCCGCCTGTCCGAGGGAAGCGACTACAGCGGTCAGTTCCTCCACCCAGAATCCTCCTGGCCTCCACCGAAGCGAGGCCGCAGCACCTCCAATGCTTCCAGCGACATCTCCATTCAGCTCAACCAGGCACCCCCAGCGCCGCCCAAAAGCAGTCTCCAAGGCCAGGGTGGTCCGCCTTCTGGGTCTTCTTCCACAGGGAGCTACCAAATGCCCCCACAGTCTGTTGGCTACCCCTCCACACACACCCTCACCAGGTCGCACTCCTCACATCCCCAAGGCCAGGCTCTTCCCATGGCCATGCCTCCATCGCCTGTACCTCCCCCTCACTATCACACACACATGCACATGAGCGCCTCACCCTGTTAGGAAGAGGGAGCATAAGGAAGAGTTGGAGAGACACAGACTCCTCATAATCACATATATTGTACTATTAGATGTGGATAAGAGTAAATGCTGAGCTTGGAGCACAGATCATGTAAGATGAAGTGGAGAGAGAGGTGATCAAATATAATGAAATGTAGCTTTGGAACAATATGAACCAAGGACAAAGAAGTGTTGGAGATTGAAAGGAAGGATTTTACAGGATTGTGGAGATTTGACAGAAACTGTGACGGACAGAGAAAAATTAAGACAGGAGATGAATGGGAAAAAAAAGATGAATTTTGTCATTTTGTCATGATGGAAAGAGGCAAAAAAGGGGTTCCTAGAAAGACTTTAGAGGTTAGGTTGAGTGACAGAGGAGATATAGGGGAGGGAGAGTGAGGCAGGGAGAGCGAGGGGCTGCGGTAATATACGAAGATGCTGCAGTGCTGCAGGAAATTTGTATGCACTAGGAAATGTACAATGCAAAACACTGATCACAAAGACTGAGGATGCACATAGTTTTATACATACGGAATTCATAAAAATACATGGATTACGTACTATTATACCGAAAGGTAAATATGGTAAAATATATTATTGTCTTCTCTGAATTTCTTACATCATCAATCCAGTTTCTTAACGCACAATGTCAAAGTAGTATTATTAATATTATTAATAACAAAAGCATTAGTTTAACAATAGAGTAACTCTGAAATGAGAACACTGTATGTGAATGTTGTTAATCTTTGTAAAAAAAAAATACAGACAGAAGTGGATGATGTGAGAAGGAGAAATCTACTTTGTTTTACATAATTGTTTAAGATACACATTTCTAAACTTCTTGTACATAAAATTGCACATGAGGACTTCTAATATATAACTGTTGTAAATAATGAATGAAGCTTTGGCACAAGTCACATCAAGAAAATGTCTGACTCATTCTGCTTTGGATGAAGACTCTGCAACAGGCGCACTACAACCAACAACTCACCCGCTGGATGCGGATGCAGCGCACGCTAGTTTGAAGGAGGAACCATCCGACACTGATACAGCGGTCTGATGCCCTCTACTGGCCACTGTTCTGCACTGACCCTGGATCAGATCAGAGGCCCAGGTCACTACTTATTCATGCACATTTCCTTCCTCACTGACCTGCACTGTGTCAGTTGATAGTGCTGCACAGAGTTGGACTGAAACTGTTATGGTGAATGTCAGGAGCAACGTGACATGCCATATTGAGCTACACTAGATTTATGCTTTAAAGACTGGTTAGAAGTATTTTTTAAAAGCTTTAATGCTGGTTATATATCTGGAAAACTTACATGACGAAAGTATTAATTACATTTGCACTTATACTGCTCAAAGGAAAATACCACTGTTTGTGAAACACAGGTCCATATTATACAGACAAAGTAGTGGCCGCTGTTTTATTTCAATATTTTCAGTGGCGATTTGTGACCATGCATCATGCCAAAGGATGATGAGTAGAAAAAATATGTTTTGAATTCTCTTGTAACTAATGCAATGCAACTAATGATTATTTTCCTTATCGGTAAATCTGTTGATTTTTTTTCTTCTATTTATTGTCTATGAAATGTCAGAAAATAGTGAAAAATGCTAAATATAATGTCCCACAACTCAAGGTGATGTATTTAAATAGCTTTTCTTTTTATTTGACCAACAGTCCAAAACCAAAAGTTTTCTACCATTACATGACAAAATCCTCCGGCAAGTGTTTGACATTTTGCTTGGAAAATTACAAAATCATTAATCTATTATCAAAATAGTGCAGAATCATTTTTGTTGATGGATTAATTGATGAATAATTTTCGTCAGGTATTGGAATTTTCGATCCCAAATGGGTCAGCAGTTATAGGACATTGTAGGACGTTTTAGCCTACTTTGCTTTGCACTTGAAACAACTACGGTTATATTGTGTTTTTTGTTGTTGTACTAAGTAATATATTTTCAGATGCTTTAGAACTTTGATGCTCAGATCAAGTTGCTCTTTAAATACTGTGCAGTATCACAAAGATGCAGAGTAGTAATCTTAAATAGACGAGCAGGACCTGTGTATCTAAAACAGTCGTATTTTAATTTAGAATAGTTTATTTTATTTGTTTTTAAGGCACATCATGGATATGTCGATATGATATATCTCTGTAATGAGAATTAAACCACTGTGTCATTGTGTAATGGCTGGTTTTCATTATCACTGTGATGCTGGAGAGAGGGAAACACACTGATGTCCCACAGAAGATGTGTTAGATGAAAATCTCACAGATTTACGGGGGAGAATATGAAGTGAGATCATGACAATATCATCGTATTTTCACCTTTATGAAGGGTTTTGTTGAGCAAGCATGTGGCTCTTTAAAACTGCCCTGCTTTTTGTTTATGCAGTCGGATAAATTCATGTTGAGGTAAAGCCCAGTGTAACTGCAGCCTTCTGCTGTTGGCTCTGCTTTCTACAGTTAGAAGGTTAAGTGCCTTGCTCAAGGGCACCTCAGCAGTAGCTGTTGAAGAAGTTCAAAGTATTTCCCTTTCTAAACCTTCCTGTTAAAATCCCCTCTCCTCTCCAACCTTCAGACTACTGCTAACTCCCATCATGACCTTTGTGACAGTGGACAGCTGTTCTGTTTCTCCCTTTGCATCACTAATTTCCATTTTTATTTGTAGAACCATCTGATAATCATTCGGTGCCACTTATTTTCTTTTTCATCTGTGTACCTCTTTGTGTTTACCTCTGTACTACCCCCAGCTTTTTGTTTTGCCTCTACATGATTACATAAAAGGGTGTAGCTGTGTTTGCTTCTGCATAAAGCCTGGACTTCTTGCACATGACCATCTTTGTAAAGAAAAAAAAATGGGTAAAACAAATGCTTTTCAATGCTTCAATGGAACTGATGCTGTATAATCTTGAGTTTCATAATTCAATAGCAGTTATGATTAAGATCACTGTTTTTGAAAGTGTTGACATAGTCACTCACTTTACTCTAAACATGAATAAAATGTTCAACATGGGTTAATTTCACCCTGTTCAACCTCTCTGGTTATCTGCTTCTGAATTTACATCTTTCATTTTTGCGATGAAAGGGTTTGGTTAGAACTGAACAGCATGCACTTATAATAATATGATGCATTAAGAGTGTTTCTGTGGCTGGTCTCTGTGATGGAGGGAACTATTGTAAATGAATGCACACTGCACTGCGGTGAACCACTGGGTGTTAACCAGGCTCCCTCCTCAGTCACTGCAAGCCACTACAGCCTGAGGGCAACAATTGATCAGTGTTGTATGTGTGTGTATGCATTTGTGCGTGACTGACTGACTGACTGCGTTTATTGGCATATGTGGTTGTGTATGCATGAAGGTTTGTAATTGTTTACCATAACCAGCCTGAGACTAAATAAATAGCATTAAAGATATTAGAATGAATTGTAATATAAAGCAACTTCACTTCAACAGGGAAGTAAAACTTAAACAGTTGTCTCTAAAATATGGTCTGTTTTACATAAATGTCTTATTATACAATTAAAAAGAAATAGGCTACCTGTTTTTGGTCAAGGTCAAAAAGAGAGTTGAGTGAGGGAATGAGCCATGTACAGTATGTAGGTGAACTAATAATACATTTAGAGCAACAGCCAGTCTCTAGTTTTAAAAAAAAATGTAAGAGAGACTAAATACAATCTGAAATATTTCAGAAAACTATCATTCCTATCTGAAATATATGCAAAATAGTAAATGATAATGTGTGTCACTGTGTGTAGGAGAAAGACAATAAGAGTGAGAGGTGTTACATTAGAAGGTCAAACATCAAACATCCACAGGTCAATAAAACTAAAAAGCGTGAGCACTCTGCTGTCTGACTTCCAGGAATGTGTGTGTGTGTGTGTGTGTGTGTGTGTGTGTGTGTGTGTGTGTGTGTGTGTGTGTGTGTGTGTGTGTGTGTTCTTGTTTAACTATATTTGTGGGGTCTAAAAACCGGGAATACAGTTTACTTGTGGGGTCCGGACAGCTTTGTAGGGCCAAAATGCTGGACCCCACAACTTTAAAGGTCTGTTTGAGGGTTAAGACTTGGTTTTAAGATTAGGGTTAGAATTAGGTTATGTTTAGGGTGAGGGTAAGGGTTAGGGTTAGGCATTTAGTTGTGATGGTTAAGGTTAGGGTAAGGGGCTAGGGAATATGTCAATAACAGGTCCCCACAAAGATAGTGCCACGCACGTGTGTGTGTGTGTGTGTGTGTGTGTGTGTGTGTGTGTGTGTGTGTGTGTGTGTGTGTGTGTGTGTGTGTGTGTGTGTGTGTGTGTGTGTGTGTGTGTGTGTGTGTGTGTGTGTGTGTGTGTGTGTGTGTGTGTGTGTGTGTGTGTGTGTGTGTGTGTGTGTGTGAGCATCTCTCCTGATGAGTGAAGGCTGACTGCTGGGGTAAACAATTGAGAAATTGAGACTAAATTGTGACTTGTGGTTGTAGTGTGGCTACCTTTTTTGTAATGTGCTTTTTTACTGTCTGTGTGTGTGTGTGTGTGTGTGTGTGTGTGTGTGTGTGTGTGTGTGTGTGTGTGTGTGTGTGTGTGTGTGTGTGTGTGTGTGTGCTTTTTTTGTTTGTCCGTGTATGTGTGTGTTTGACCCTATGTGTGCGGCACTGTGCGTTGAGTGGATCTCTCTTTTCACCATCACCATCACTGCATGAAAGACCTGTCACTCTGTATTAGCTCTCTTCAGCTCTCTCTCTCTCTCTCTCTCTCTCTCTCTCTCTCTCTCTCTATGTGTGTGTGTGTGTGTGTGTGTGTGTGTGTGTGACAGAGAGAGAGAGAGAGAGAGAGAGAGAGAGAGAGAGAGAGAGAGGGATGAACTGGGCAGAAAAGCCATTTTAAAGCTATTGAAGGTCATTGTCCGCTCAGGTTTGTGCTTCCTAATTGCTGTGTGTGACCAGCAGCTTCCGCCTCTGGCTACATGTTTATAGATCTGTGCATGACATAATTGAGTTTGAGTTTATATTACAAACAGCAGATCCTTCATCGCTAAAGACAAAATAATTATGGCAATGATAGTCAATCATTACAATTATTATATGGCTCCTGCTGAATTCCTGTCCACATTGAGACACATATTGACCTGTAGATATTTGACTCCATAATTTAACATCTCTCTCTCTCTCTCTCTCTCTCTCTCTCTCTCTCTGCAGGGCTGAGCTCGTGCTGCATTTCCCAGGACTACCAGCGCGGCCCCCATCATTATCATCATCATCATCATCATCACCACCACAGAGGGAAAAGTGTCCCACTGGCGCTCCATCGATATATAGGCTATATATATATCGACATCAATAACGCACACAGACACACGCACACATACGTATGTAACCTGGTCATGGCTAGTAGTCTACTTACAAACGTACAGCCCTGCGCGCGCGGTACACGCTCCAATAAGCACATCCAGACCAATTCCTTCAATATGAGAGAGAAGAGAGAGAGAGGGAGGGGAGATGAGGGGGGGTTAAACCTTCGCCGTGATCTTGTAGCGCAACATATTGTGGTAGATTTCATCTTGTGTCGATTCTGACATTATCCGTCATTCACATCACTGAGGAGTTTTGGTGGGATGCGACAAGTTGCTCGCGTCGGGCTCGGTGTGGGAGAAAAAGACAGAGGAGCAGACAGGCAGGCAGGCGAGCGCTCGTTCAACCGGAGGGGAGGGGAGGGGAGGGGAGGGTGGGGGGGCGACGCATTCTCCCCGAGTACACACAAGCAGCGGCCACATCCACTGTAGACAAATCCGTGTTCAGTGACGTGTTTTGTATTAGCCTTTTTTATGCATGTTCAACCCTTTTCCATCACTGGCTGATTTAAATTTAATCAGGAACCCAGTCCCTCGCGTGCTTCCTATTTTCATCAACTCTAATCATCCCCTTTGTATTTATTTATTTTTTTTGCCTCGATAGACCCGTTATTCAACCCATCCACCGTCCACCCCCTATCTTCTTTTTTTCCCTCCATCTCCTTCTCTTTGTGAGTGCGACGCGCTGCGAATATCTGAAATAAAAAAGCCTGCAGGTAAGACCTCTACAAGCTTCTTTTGATGATAATAATTGCACTGTATCACTGTTGTTTTTACTTTGCAGCTTAATGGATCACAGCTCATTCAGTGTAATTTACACGCCACATTGATTTGTTTCACGTTGCCTTCAACTTAGCCCACTACTGACAGTGAAGACTACGGAATTTACAGGAAAAAAATAATGAAAATAATTCTCAGACTTCTGCCACTTTTCTGATTAAATGCTGAATTATATTTCCCCACCTATTTCCGTGGGCCTATAATTAGCGATGGCAACGTCTATTATGCAAATTAAACCCTTATAAATAGCTCGTAAAAAGCCCTCCCTGCATCCTCACCGCAGGTGTGGAGACTAAAATATCTGCTGTAGCCTATGTGCTGAAATGGTCGCAGAATCAGGAGTGATTTCTGTGGATGTGGATGTGTGTCTTATTGTGTGATTTGTGTCCCAGTCACTGAGTTTTCTCTGTACCGGCCGCTTGATGCTAGGCGTCCATTTTCCACCGTGTAGCCTATGCAGGCAGGGTGATGTGTGTAGCTTACTCTATTAATGAATGCACCGCAGTCCGCATCACTATACTTGAGCTTTGCACGCTTTCAGCCCCGTAGCTCCGAGCTTGTATGTGCCTAATCAGTGGTCTTCACAGCTTCTGCCACTCTGCTGCTGGACTCCTCGCAGTGCAGGGCCAACATCTTAGCTTCTTGTTGGACCTGGGCCACATCATGTTATCTGATGCGTTACGAGATTAATTTTCTTTTTAGCCCACTGTCTCCTCTCGCTGGTCAACCTGTGCTCTGTGTTCTGACAGATCCAGAGATAAAGGGCAACAAACATCTGGCACATTATCAACCATTCATATGTTTCATCACAGCTCAGATCACATCTGGGCTAAATGTGGAATGAAATGTCTTCTGAATTGGAGATGCTATAGGACTGTGCACTGCAGCATTCAGGAGTCACAAACAAGGTAGTGAGGTATACTTGTCTTCACTGGGGCTGCAGCCCATGACAAGTACAACTCTGAATGATTATCATCATCTGATGTGAAATAACCAAATGTGGTCGCTTGCAGTTACAGCACAAGCTTTTCCCATCTGAGCTGAACTTTTGATTTAGGTGCTGCATCTCTTGAGCATGGGGACTGGCCTTTCCTTTTTACAGCAGTGTCCATCAGCAGCACCTGCTCCTTTACGGCTGTAGCCTAATGCAGATCCAACTTGTGTAGCTCTCACTTGATGTGGGCAGTGTCACAGGGATAAAGTTGAACTTTTGATATTTACATCACTTACCCCTAAAGTGCTGGTGTCAATATGTGGGTGGTGATCGATAGTTAAAAAGTAGTTTTTGTGTACTTCATTATAATTAGATGCAATTTGTAAATAGATAATTGTAGATGGGAAACTTTATTGCACAATTAATTAATCGCCATTCTGTACAACTCAGAAGACGCATCATACAACATGAAGTATTTAAACTCTAGTTTTCAAGATCACTGGAGGATTATGACTTTTCATAACAGTATAAATTATAAGTTTATGTTTACACATTGTTGCTCCTTATAGGGCATGTTCAGCTAACTTATGTATAGCGATACAGCAATTATGTTCCAAACAGTGACAAGAAACTGTCATTTTTTGCGTCATAGTGCTGCTGTTGAGTGCCTGCCTCTACATCAATGATCAGCAAATCTTTTTTACTGAGCGGTGGATGGTCCCGCCATCCGTTGGTCTGGTCACGCCTCCTCAACCCCTTCACCTCCCACGTGGTAAACACTGTCTGTACTATGTGTGGTATGTGTTTGTGGCCTTGATGATTGTCTCTGTAGATTTTTGGATAACTTTCAAAACCCCTCAGCCGCCTCTAGGATCTGCTGTTAACGCTGTAAGGTGACTCATTGCACTCAATACCGGTGCATAGCCCACGCAGGTTCTAGTTGTTTTTTAGCGCCGGCCAAATCATAATCATCTAATGCACTAGCGGTCTCGAACAATCGGAAAGGATGTCTTTAACTTCTGAATGTTTCCGCTTGTTTTGCCTCGCTATTCCTCTCTTCTTTCATAGCTGGCTGGCCGTTAGCCGTTCATCTTCTTCTTACTCTCTGTTTTTTGTCTCTCTGAGGAGAAGCAATTCTGCAATGATCATCACATCTGTCATGTAGCTATATTGTTCAGAGGATCAATGCCTTTGCTGCAATTTTTCTTGATGGTTTACAATGTTCCTTCCTCTCTTCAGGGAGCTCAGGAGGAAAACCTGCTTTGTACAAGAGGAACAGACTCAGATACCTCAATTTAAATATAATCTCAGGGTCTCATAACCGGTCTAATGATCAAAACACAACTGTTCAATCACATAAATGTGTAACTTCTAATCTTTGCACCAATGTCAGTAAAACAAACTCCTGCATATTTACTGTCCTTGGTAAGTTAAGTAAATCTGAACCTATGATTGTACTTGGTGTGCAAAGGAATGCAAATTCAACACAGGCTTCCTGTATTTGCTGATTCAGTACACAACATTGCTTATAATTCCAGTGAGCAAAGGCTTTTATCCGAAGCTTTCTAATTGACTCCTGTCTCAATGGCTGTGACCCATGCATCAATTAACCTCCAGCTTTGGTGATTTTAAGTGATTCACTGAAGTTAGAGCAACCTCTGAGAGCAGGGTTGAAAGAGCCTGTGATTGAACTGTATCGTGTCAGTGATTTATTGTAGGCAACCTGTCTGTGTAGTGGCATGCAGTGTAAACATACAGCATACACAGTGTTAGCATGTCTGACAGCCGAGCATGCTCACTGCACTGGAGATACACAACATGGGACCTGTGACTAAAGCATCTTCGCTCATTGCAACAGACTGCAGGTGTGTGTATACACTGTATATATAGTATTTAGAAAAAATAAGTTTGTCAGACATCTTCATCAGCATTTATACAATTTCAAGGATGCCAAATAAATATAGAGAAGGTTGTGTGTAGCACACTTTAATATTTAACTAATGAATAAATGTCATACCTGTAAATACCTGAAAACATTGCTCAATTAATCAGTTAGTTGACTGGCAGAAAGTTAATTTAATAATTTTTATTAAAATAACGTCCACTTTCTAGTTTTTTTCTGGAATTTTTCCTCAGCAGAAAGAGCTTGCTCAGATGTCATTTGTTATAAACTCTATTCACTAATGAAGACCATGAGATGGGAATGAAGTCCATTGTAAAAGCTTGTAAGTGGATCTTGATTGCTAAATAATAAGCTTGAGCCTGGAGTCAATTAGCTTAGCTTAGCATAAAGACTGGAAAGGATGGGAAACAGCTAGCCAAGTTCCTCGTAAAGGTAATAAAACCTACCTAATTAACGCATTATCTTCTTAACACATTTTCTCATCTTTTCTCATAAAGAAAGCAAGTTTGTGTATTTCCTCAAAATATCAAAATATGTTTTGTGTTTGTTTGTTTTGTTTGTTGTTCACACCAACATTCATTCATTCATATTATTCAATCATTTGTTAAAAAATGCCTTTTTCTATTATTAGAATTAGCTGTTTTCTCAGTTTTATATCATTGTAAATTAAATATGTTTGGGTTTTGGACCGTTAGAATCAATTTTGAGGTGCACTTTGGGCTCAGTTAAATTGTGATGGGTATTTTTCTAAATGTTATGACATCTTACAGACTAAATTAATCGTTAGTTTAAAGCCCTGCTGTCTGTATTAAGGGCTACTTTCTTTTTTGAGTAGCTTTGATATCTGCAAATATATATTATGTTATTTTACTGCTTAATTTCTTTCACCTCTGCTGCACTTCTTTATATAGAGGGATAATAAGTTAACACACTTCTTTCTGTATAAAAACCATGAATTTAAAGAGCCATCTTTAGCTAGATCTGCTGTCACTTTACTCAGTGAACAGGGACGTATTTATGCATGTGCATGGTTGCACGTGCACATGTGTTTATGTTCATGGGTTCATGAGTGTCAGGTCATCCAGAGACACTTTATTTTGGGAGCCTCTTAGACCAAGGTGTTACTGTCACTGCCTCCTCAGGCTGTTCTGCTCAGACAGGCAGAGACTTGGTCACATGCAGTCTGAGGATCTTGGTGGACCTTACACATGGGCTGAATGGCAATTCTGCTACACTTTGAAGTGCTTTTTAAAGATGACCTATTTTATGATTTTATTGTCATAATTTTGACAGTTGTGGGGGTTGAGACTGCATATGTGCTTACATGCCAAGGGTTTGATTGCGTGTTGATCTTTTTCTGTGCACCTGCGTGTGTGTCTACGCTGGCATGCATGTGTGTGTGTGTGTGTGTGTGTTAGCCAGCTGTGGGATCTCAGCAATGAGCTCAGGTGTGTAGCTTTTTCTCATGATTAAGGAGAGAGCTACCAAGAGTCACTGCTCTGAATGTTTAGGCATGTTTGCATCAAGCACTCAGAATAGAATACACTGTATGTATTTTTAGATCTGTCATCATAAGTAGGCCTAGTGCATTTTTTCTCTCTTGGTCAAGCAATCAGTACTAGCTTATGTCATTTTCACTAACTACATCCCTGATTTCAGTTATATTTCCTCTCCTGGACATGCAACAGTCAATGTAGTGTGACTCACTTTTGAATCGGTGTTGTTTGTCTACACTGAAAACACTCTTGCATGCCCACATAGGATCATTGCCTTTCACATGTGAGGAAAAACATATTACAGATGTCATCATTTATTCAACAAGCAGTTTGGTAGTTGATTTATGCAATGAATAGCTAATGGAGCAGCTGCTACAAAATTCAAATCTCCTGTGTGATTTATGGCTGCATTATTAGAGCCACAACTCATTGGGTGTGCTTATATTTTATACAACGTATTCTGTCATGCTGGAAATGAGTCACGCAGGTAGATCTGATTACATCAAGTTTTCTGACAAGTGAGGGCCTGGTGACATAATGGTCCTTGTAGCAGCTAGCTCCCAAAGCTAAGCCCTTGGCCTTTGTTGCTGCAGTTCATCCTACTGCAGCTAACTGACCTCTGGCTAGCCCTGAGTCCGGAGTGTTGCAAACATGCATATAAAATCATCACTGTACATCAGCTCTGGGAAGCTCAGATTTATGAAAAAGGCAAACATGTATTTTTAAATCCACCCATATTCTAAATCTGGAATTACCCTAAACTTTTCACTAGTCAGCCGAATCTGTTGCCATTGGGGACTGTACAAAAATTCTTTAAGGTGTTGAGGGGGGCTGAACCTTATGTTTCACTTTGTAAGAAAAACTCATGATGGATAGTTTTAACATGGCGCCTCATTACACACAAAGCAACTTGACTGCTGACTGTTTGGTCTGAGATCCGAGTGTGTTATGCTAGTAGCAGCTAATGTAGCCTCGGGCAGCTAGCTTCAAGTAGAGATGAGGAGCACCATTTACCCCAATTCAAACCTTAATATTTTTAAGCAACTTTTAATGTGTGCCACCAATGTTTACATTTATAAAACCCTGATACAGAGACAGAACAGTTGTCCTCTGCATATGGTGCACCTACTGTATAAGGCCTCTTTGATGTAACCATTACCTATATTTGCAAAAGAAGGCTGAAATAAGTAAGGATAAGTACATAAGTATGGATTTAAGACAAGAAAAAAAGCCATCTTATCTTGAGCAAAAATAAAAATTACCCTTCCCCTCTTTATGACCTCCTCTCCCCCCCTAATAATTTTGTACAGTCCCTTGATCTAGCCCATTTAGTTTAACTCTCACTCTTTCTTTTTTCTTGCCCTCTTGTTCTTTCACGCTCACTTGCTCTCACTCCCCTCGTTCCCCCCTTTCTTAATTATTGATGGAAAATAGAAATTACAGATAATTAAATGACAATTATGATCTCCTACACAGGGGAGTTTTCGCTAAGGGGAATAACTTAGTAGGTTACTGTTAAGGTCATTCATTAAATACTGGAGTCAAAGACCACACACACACACACACACACACACACACACACACAGACACACACACACACACATTACACGCACACACACACACACACACACACACACACACACACACACACACATAGTAGATACTGCATTTTTAGGATAGTGTAATCCTTTCTGGTATATTCCTCAGGGAGAGGCAGTATGTTGACAGGGTTGGAAGGTCATATTACATACCGAGAGACACACACACACACACAAACAAAATAAACATTCACTTGTTTGCTTGCAAATATGAACCCAAAATGTATAAATAAGCCACACTGTGTGGTAGTGTCATTTGACAGTTTACATAATAAGGTGCCTGAACATCGAGATACGAGGCTAACTGTCTAACTATCTAAAGAGATGAGGGGAACATTACTGGGATTCAATAAGATTGGACGAGACCCATCCTCAGATGCACTGGAGAGGAAATGTGCACACAAATAAAAAAAGGCACACACCATCTCTCTTTCTGTCTCTGAGGCAGCTCTGTTTTGGGTCTCACAATGCAAACAGGATGTAACCTATTTTGATCACGGTGCCATATTGCATCATCAAATATTAAAAGACTTGACTGCACTGCATTATGTCTTCTAAATAATGTTTGTTTAATAATGCGGGCTGCTATCGTATCTCATATTTTATTTTTCCTTTCATCAAGAAAAGACGCAGACGGAGCGGTCATTCTTTCCTCAGTAATGTATGTATGTATGTGTGTGTGTGTGTGTGTGTGTGTGGGGGGGGGGGGGGAAGAGAGAGAGCATCTGTGTCATTGATAGAGCATTAGCGCACTGTTCTGTCTGTGTGTCTGTCTGGGTTTCTCAGTCAACACTCATGCTAGTGATTTGAAATATTCCCCCTCATTTCTGACTTTTTCCCATCTCTTTTCTTTCTCTTCTCTGCCCTCTCTCTGCTTTGCTCTCCCTGCCTCTTTCTCCCTCTATCTCTTGCCTGCCCCTCTTTCCCCCCTCGCTCTATGCTGATCCAGACTTTGGAATTCAATGTTGCTATGGTAACAATGTCAGGTTGGTCCTCTCTGCCTCCCCCTCTTGCTCCTCTTATTCAGGCTATAGATGCAGTACAACTCGCTCTGGAGTCATTCTGTCTTTAGCCTGTAACACTGTCACTTATAATTACTCTAATCTGTATTAACATCATTCCAATATGGTTCGAAAACATTAAAAGAAATCATCTGTAGTGTAGATTGTAGATTTGATGGGTTGATTAGTCAATCGACAGAAAATGAATCTGCAACAAGAGTCTACAACCCTGCTAGCAGCTCAGTGAGGCTCTAGGTACAGTGGTGCTTGGAGCTACGTAAATGCTAATACAAGCATGCTAACATGATCACAATCATAATGCTAACACTCTGATTTTAAGCAGGTATATTGTTTACCATGTTCACCATTTTTGTTTAGGGTGCATGCTAACATAGCACAAAATGTCATTAGGTTTGCAGATATGTGGTCATAAATCAAAGTATTTGACAAATTATAATTTCGACCTGATGATGGTGCTTGATGAAAAGTCAGGGGATCACCAAAGTGATTACAATTCATCCTGAGGGGGATATAAATGGGTGGAGCAAATTTCATGGCAATCCATCCAGTAGTTATTACAATATTTCACTAAAAGCCAATCATGTCAAGATAATGGTAGCACTAGAGAAAAAGTTAGAGGACCACCAAAGTCACTATGATTAACTCCTAAAGATCATGAATGTCTGCACAAAAGTTCTTGGCAATCTATCCAATAGGTGTTGATATTTCAGTCTGACAGACTGACACTGAGCCATGCTGCTAGCATGGCAAGAAATAAAAAATAATAAAAACTCCACAAATCAGCTGTTCCAGATGGTCAATTGTAGGGATTCGCTGCTTTATTTTGTCTTCATATTGTAGATATTAAATTAGAGAAGATAAGATTGTGAGGTTTTGGACAAAGACCTCATCTTGTGCATCAGAAAAGTGGAAAGGGGCAGTATTCACTATTTTCTGACATTTTATAGATCAAACAATTAGTTGATTAATAGTGAAAATTCAATCTCATTCATTTAACCTTTATTTACACAGGGTGGTCCAGTGAGAGCAGTTCATTCTTTTTTGCATGGGCGCCCTCTGCAAACAGGACAACAAAAGCAAATGCAAAAATCCAACATTTAGACAAACATGAAAATGTACTAGGGCTACAACTAACAACCATTATCAATTAATCTTCAGATTACTTTCTCGATTAATCATTTGGTCTATAAAATGTCAGAAAATTGTGAAAAAGACCGAGGTGACGTCTCCAAATTGCTTGTTTTTTAAATTGACAGTTCAAAGCTCAAAGATTTCCAATTTATTTTCACAAAAGCCAAAGAAAAGCAGTAAATCCCAACAACTGAGATACTGGAACTATGTTCCAATGTTTGGTACTTTGGCTTGATAAATTACTTAATTAATCAATTATAAAAATATTTGCTAGGTAATTTTTCTGCCGTTCAACCAATTGATTAATTTACTCATTGTTTCAGCTCTAAAACTTATAAAATTGCAACAAAACACAAAAAAAGGATGAGGATAACATCGAGAAAGGCGGGAATCAAATCAGCATTAAACAAAATCTGAACACAACGTTATGTTTTTTTCAATATGGCTATTGCAGCTCTAATGACTAAACTCTTTGTAATAAAAATATTGAACATGTTCTTTTCATCTTTAAATGCATGACCTACATAATACTACTACAAAAACTAATAAAATCCTCCCGTCTTTTGCCTTATTTTCTGTGCAGCAGCAGAGCAGTGACCATGGTGCAAGTTTTCTGCTAACAGAGGACGGACGGAGAGCGGGACAACCGTCCAAGCCACAACCTCCAACAGCAACATCTTTGAGAAAGAAAGAAAGAGAGAGAGAGCAAGTGAAAGAGGGCAAAAGAGAGAGAACGAGTGCACGAAGGAGAGAGGGAGCGGGTGAAAACAGTCGATGGATGCTGTCCGGATTGAGGGGACAGCACGTTCTTCACTGACGAGGAAAAGAAAGATTTCAAAATTGAGTCGAAGGATAGAAACTCGCCGTCAGGTAAGTCTTCTTGACTGGTTGAGACTTTTCTTTAGTCTTTTCTAATGTCTGTCAGAATCTGGATTATCAGGGTGAAATGGAAACGTTTTATTTAATTATAGGCCACTGAGGCAACTTTATTGCATCTCACACATGCAGGTGTGCATGTGACGAGCTGTATGATGCTATTTGTGTGAGAGCATACATGTATGTGTTTATGTAAAGGGGGCACCCACATTCCCTTCCTAATAATGACATGTAACAGGTACAAGGTGATCTCATGTTAGATCTGCTGTGTGTGTGTGTGTGTGTGTGTGTGTGTGTGTGTGTGTGTGTGTGTGTGTGTGTGTGTGTGTGTGTGTGTGTGTGTGTGTGTATATGTGTGTGTGTGTGTTTGTGTAGTCATCTCCAGTCCTGCTGATTCTGAGGGGGGAAATGGTGTCAGGGTCATGAATATGGAGTACATTGAGATTGGGAGGGTGTGATCTGTTGTGTTTCACATCAATTCTGTCTTGTTAAGCGAAGTCAGCAGAGTCATCCAACTCTCCTCCAAGGACACATCATACAGCCACTTATGCACCTCCCACATCCACCTCCTCCTCGCTCTTGCCTTTTTTCCTCTCCTCCCTCTCTGTCTTCCACCGGTGCCCCTCTTGCCCCTCATCATCTCACCTGAACGTTCGACAGTCTTTCTCAATAAACTGCACTTTGTGTATGATTGTAAACACACGTCTGCTTAGTTATTCCATTCTTTCTTGTTCTCTAACTTATCCGTCCCTTTCCTCTTTTCCCTCCCTTCCTCCTCCTGTACTTTCTCTCTGAAGGCATGGTGTGTGAGAAGGGGATCCAGATCCTTCTCACCACCGTGGGGGCATTCGCTGCCTTCGGCCTGATGACGGTGGCAATAGGGACGGACTACTGGCTGTACTCCCGTGCCCTCATCTGCAACAGCACAGCCAACGTTACCCAGGATGACCCCCATAACAAGGACAAGAAGGATCCAGGGGCGCTCACCCACTCTGGACTGTGGAGGATATGCTGCCTGGAAGGTAAAGAAGTTTTGGATCAATGGGTGGGATTTGGACTAAAGGGGATGTGTGTTGGAACAAAGTTGTTTGGGTTGAGGCTGTTGATTTCAGTGAAAAGGGTGCAGAGAAAGCTGATGGAAGCGCAGCGCTGGTTACTTTCTAGCCATTTAGCATTTAACATAGATCCAAATGAAGTCTAGACCTTCTTGCTTCCAGGATTTGTAGTGACCTGAGGGTGAGTAGGGATAATAAAGCAGAGTCAACTAAAGATTGAGAAATGCGCTTATTTGCTTCCCTTACTGAGAGTTAGATGAGCTGATTGATATCATAAATATGAAGCTAAAGCCAGCAGCCAGTTAGCATAGCTTAGCATAAAGATTTGAAACAGGAGGAAACAGCTATCTTGGCTCTGTCTAAAGGTAACAAAATCCACCTATCAGCACCACAAAGCTCACTAATCAAAACATTATATCTTGTTTGTTTAATTTGTACAAAAACTGAAGCTTAAAAACAACAATTCGTATCATCCCAAATTGTCAGAGGCGTGTTTCCAGTTTTGGTGCTGAGCTAAGCTAACTGCCTGCTAGATATAGCTTCATATTTACACTACAGAATTTGGTATACAGTTGTATCAATCTTCTCTTCTCTTCTAACTCTGCAAGAAAGTGAAAGTGTATTTCCCAAAATGTTGAACTATTCCTTTAAATGTTCTTTCTACTCTTTATTTCCCTAGTCAGGTAAGAGGGGATGTGTGAATACCCATTTTTCTTACAGAATAATTCAGATTGAGCACACATTATTTTCTATATGTAGACTTCTGCCTCCGCTGTGTTTTGACTATTAAAACCAAAATCGAGTGGGTGCCACTGGACACTGGTGGTAGTGATGAATCCAACTGAACTGAACTCATTACATTGGAATGAAAATGTCTTGGCTATGTCAAAGCTCTTAAGTGGAAACATATTTTCCATCACTCACCATGTGTTGCAAAGTGGGATCAATTTGTTTAGCAGTGTCCACCTTTCACTTGACCTTTGGACACTTTGTTTAGGAAGCTGCAGCATTGCTGTAACATCAGTAATCATTATTAGCATCAACATATACACATTCTACTCATACTTTTTAGACCGTACCATGTCACAAGAAGACACATTTGCATAATTGCAGTATAATTACATGATACTGAAGCACAACCCTCACTCTAAATAATCCATAAATCTTGTGTTTGAATCAGGCTGCAGTAATTTAATTCAAGTGCTAAAACAAAAGGCCCAAGTGGCGGAAGCTACAGAAACTGGCAGTGGCCATCTCTCAATCTTCAGCTTGTCACTGCAACACAAGCTGCTAATTTATTATACATTACACTGCCTGGCTGACACTCAACAGTAATGGCTGGGATGGAGTTAACAGTGAAGCAGCTACAACCAACGGGGTAGTGGGAGTTAGCGATCTGTGCCTTTGCTACAGACTTCTGTCTTCAGGAAAACCTCATGGCTCTCCTAATAAAGCATCCTCGGCCCATCCTGGGCTTGGTCATTGTACAAAGCTAATTTGTCCTCATCTCTAAGCTTCCTGATAGCAAAGCAGCCAATTAGAGATAAGCTCTAGCCCTTGCAGCACTGCTGCAGTGCACCCCCTCCCACTCCCTCCTTTGCCTCACTCTTTCAGTTTCTCCCCTTGCTATCCCTCTGTCTTACTCCCCCAAACATTACATTTAATCTTTCACTGGTTTCCCCTACTTGTAGTTTCCTCTCTTTCAGTCTTTACTCTCACATTGTGGTGCAAAAAAGCTGACAGTGTCTTGGCATGGCTTAGAGGCCAAGTATCCTTGATGTCTGTGAGTATTCAGCCAAGATAGATGCTCAGTAGTCGTGCAGTGATGCAGTGAGGTGTAGCTGGAGTGGAAATGCCGGACATGCTAGCTCTTAAAGATTTATGCCCGTGGGTGGGTGGCACATTATGCTGTGGATAGAGATGTGTTCTGTCCTCTCCAGCTTTTTTGCAAGTTTACTGAAGGTGGGGTTGGACTGAATTACCTTTAAATCATTACTTTATTTTATTTGTAGGATTTTCTTTTTCATTTAGCACACATATAACTTAGCCCCACAGCTGTGTCAGATGAACTCAGGTACCCCTTCAGGTTATAAATGTGTTCATTGAATTGATTATTAACTGGATGTTATTTAATACAAATCAATATATAACAGCGGATATTGTTATAATTCACTTTTTATATAAGTGAACTCTTAATGTTGAGCTCAGTTTGGTTAAGTTCAGATTTTTACTACTTTCAGCTATCAATTTTAACAATGTGTCAAATTAGTTTTAGCTTTCAATTCAACTATTTATCTATTTTTATTCTATCCAACTATTTGAATTGCTCAAGCATTTTCCCATTACTACATTCCCATTATTACATTGTAGCTGACAGTTTTTACTTTTCTGCTCACATGCTAACTTTTCACACAGTCTGTTCATGTGTTAAAACTGGCTCAATGTGTAATTTTTTTTCTCTTGTTTTGTTTCTTTTTAGGCCTGCACTATAAATCGATATAAAATCGCGATCTCGATTCACCCCTGTTTGCGATTTAATTTTTTCTTTTGGATTTTTTTTTCTCCTTCAATTAATTTATTGAAAGCATTTGACATTGACATGTTTTAATTATGTAAAGACATAATTATAATAAGTGATTCATATTTTTCCCCGAATCGTGCAGGCCTATTTCTAAGTCTTAATTTAGTTTTTGTTTTCAAATTAGTTCAGCCACTCAAAAACTACCCCCTGGTAACGGCAAAAGTACCCTTTGGGGTACAGGTGCCCCTTAACTGATATATCACATAAAGGTAAGATAAGATAAGATAATATAAGATAAGATGGAGCTTAATTTATCACGAGGGAAATTGTTGTGCAGCAGTCGCAGTACTAAGTAGGAAAGAGTGCAAATATATTGAGTGCAAATATTAAATATCAATAAGGTACAAATTCAAAATATACCAAAAAAAACAATAAAACAAAAACAAAACAATATGCCAAAAATATAAACAGGTTAACAGAAGGGTCATATATAAGAAGTGGCATATGTATGTATGTATGTATGTACAATATTAAATCTGAAGTACAGGTAGTGTATACTATACGGTTTGTCCACAGTTGTGTGTACAACACTGGAACCAGTATGAAATGTTATTGTCAGAAGTTGGATTCAAACCCATGCCTCCAGGGGAGCTTGCGACCTGAACGCAGCGACTTCTCTCAGCCAACCTGATTTATAGAGAAGTGAGGATAACACAGAACAAGCCAACTAATACAGCCACTCAGTAGAATTTTATGTCCTGAAATCAGGAGCTTGTAGAGAGGCAACGTTTAGTTGTAGTAAGTCATTCAGAGAATCAGTGATCAGTCCTCCAGCAAACATGTGCTTTAAGGAACTGAAGGAAATCTGCCAAAAATGCCAACTAATCTCTAAAAAAGTTAATGTATGACCACCACCTGAGACAGTCTGTTGAGTCTGTGTCTGAGAATGATTCACCGGCCCCGTGTGGCTCAACTGATGTACCTCCTCCGTTTCTTTACAGACCAACCTGTGGAAATATAAGAGCTGTGAGAAAGACCAGCTCACCCCACATGTGTCCGTCTCTCCCTACGTCTGTGTCTCTTCATTCCATCACTCCCATCCATCTTTCTCACAATCCATCCATCAGCAACAGTGGTGTGCTGTCATCATCGTGCGTGCATCCCAAAATTCGTCTGTCTGTCTACATGCAAGACCCCGGCGGGTAGTTATCTGTCTGCCTATGTGTGTCTACATACTTGTATTTGTGTGTGTGTGTGTGTGTGTGTGTGTGTGTGTGTGTGTGTGTGTGTGTGTGTGTGTGTGTGTGTGTGTGTGTGTGTGTGTGTGTGTGTGTGTGTGTGTGTGTGTGTGTGTGTGTGTGTGTGTGTGTATGTGTGTGTACTGTATATGTATGTGATGTTACTACAGTAACTTGCATTCAGAAGAACCTTTGGGATGTTCTCATCAGTATGTTGACGTTTGTCACCCAGTGCATATGCTTGGATTCAAACAAGAGATTTTCCAACAAAGATATGACTATGTTCAGGTGTCACTCAGTTTGTCCCTCAGGAGGGTATTTGCTGTTCTTTTTTTAAGATTACAATTGTGAGTTCCTGTCTTTTGTTATGTCTGGTCACCCCTGTTTCTCCTCCCATATCTCAGGAGTAAAGAGAGGATCGTGTTCTCAGATTAACCACTTCCCAGAAGATGCAGACTTTGACCATGATGGGGCAGAGTATGTCCTGCGTAAGTCAATACCAGCATTACTAGTCATGTATGATGAATGAATGAGAGAGAAGCCTGGTTATAAATAAGAAAGAGAAGGAAAATAAAGTGTAAAATTACCTTCCATTACTTTTTTTACTCTGTGTTTTTATTGCGCATTCCTCAGAAGATTATCTCTGCAAGAAATAAACATGTGTCATTGTGTACAGAAAGTCAGGGGAGATGGGTTGCCCTAGTTTGTCCTCAGTGCCCTGCAGTGATGTCTCTCTGCTCCATGATATGCTACATGTGTGCCTGTGCATACAGAAAGAAAAGCTTGTGTTCTGTTTACAATGTTGCAGAGGCATTTTGCTGGCATTTAGGTGGCATTTTCTCTCCTGTGGCCTAGTTTTCCTAGATGAGAGAAGAGTGCTAATGTGCTGTGTGTGTGTGTGTGTGTGTGTGTGTGTGTGTGTGTGTGTGTGTGTGTGTGTGTGTGTGTGTGTGTGTGTGTGTGTGTGTGTGTGTGTGTGTGTGTGTGTTCCAACATTGCCAGACCTAATCACAAATGCGAGTTAGTCTGGAACCTCCAATTTCCAAGAGGCGTTATCAACGGCCTTAGCCCAAAATACCTCTGGATGCAATTGGATGGACACAACCAATCAAAGCACCAAAACATGTGTTGAGCACTGAGCGACAAACAAATGTAAACATAATACAGCATGCAGAGATGGGCTGTGATGGTGTAGCATCAATGTCTGTAAACGAGTGTTGATGTTTTTGCCATCAGAATTTGTCCCTGGCACGAGGGTGCGTGAGCCAAAAATGACGTCATCACATATTTGCATAAAGCGCGAAGGCCCTGCAAGTTGTCAGTCGTTGTCTGAAACCCGCCCCATATGAGATAAATGGTTGTGATTGGCCTGGCCCGACACAGGAGTGTTTTACCAATTTAATCTTTTTAATGTGATTAATATCTGTAGGAAAAGTTTGGATTTGTAATTTACAGAGTGCAGCTCTTTTATATTGAATCAAGCGTGGGTTTGATGTCATAAAATATATTATTATAACTGTAAGACAATTCAGATATTGTTACAGAATTCCCATGTCATTCCACACATATTTGCATTCCATCTTCATTCTAGTTTTTGCTGTTCACCAGTATTCTCTTCTCTTTGTAGGGGTAGTCAGGGCTTCCAACATCTTCCCAATCCTCAGTGCCATCTTGCTTCTGATGGGAGGGGTTTGCATCGCTGCCAGTCGTTTCTATAAGAGCAAAAGGAACATCATCCTGGGGGCGGGAATTCTCTTTGTGGCTGCAGGTAACTTACATAAGAATACATATGTGCATCTCTGTGAAGATATATGCGCTTATATGTGTGTGACTGCTTGTGTGAGTGGTGGTCCGGAGAATATTACTTGCCCGAACAGTTTCAGTGCTTGGTCTGGAAGTGTCTAGTTGTGTTTAGACTATTCTGTCAGTTTAATAGAGCGTTTTACATTCAACTTTCATCTTGCCAGTTGTCTTTATTGAGAATGTCACAAATCATTATGTCAAACAAATGTGTTTATTAACACAATAAGTTAGTCTGTCTGAGTTTATTTAGCTCTTTTGTAAATGCTGTATTTCTGTTCTCCCTTAGGTCTGAGTAACATAATTGGTGTGATTGTGTACATCTCGGCCGCACTGGGGGACATCTCTCCTAAGAAGGACGAGGATAAGAAGTGGCAGTACTCCTACGGTTGGTCCTTTTACTTCGGAGGTCTGTCCTTCATCATGGCCGAGATGGTGGGGGTGCTGGCTGTCAACATCTACATCGAGAAGAACAAGGAGCTGCGCTGCCGCTCGCGCACCGACATTTTCAAGAGCACCACGCACGCCATGCTCCGCCTGCCTAGCTACCGCTTCCGCCGCCGCTCCCGCTCTTCGTCCCGCTCCACTGACCCCTCCCGCTCCCGAGACCCCTCACCTGTAGGGGGGGGTGGGGGCAAAAACTTTGGCCTGCCCCCCTCTGCGCTGCTTTCCCAGGGCCCCATCTCAGTATCCACTTTACCAAACCCCCACTCTCGCTCCCACACGACCCTGGCTGGAGGCGACATCTCTCTCTACACGTTGTCCCGTGACCCCAAACTGGGGGGTTTGCCCCCCATGTATGGAACGGTGGACAGGGCCACGCTCTACCAGCTCCACAACTGCTTCCCAAAGGATGGAGGGGGAGGGGGGGTGATGATGAGTGGTACACTTCCCTCGCTTAAGTCCCACAACCCTTCCAATTCTTCCAACTCCAACGCGCCGATGCCCAACTCGGTGGGGTCCGGCCCTCCACCCTTCAACTCGTCCACAGTAGACAGGGAGCGAGGGATGGGGACTCTGGACAGGCTGAAGGGAGACAGGGAGAGCAACTCCAACACCCTCAATAGGAAGACAACGCCTGTGTAGAGAGAAAGGGGTGTGAGAGGGGGAGGCTAGAAGGAAGGGAGAGAAGGAAGATGGGTAGTAATGAAAGAGGGAAGATAGAGAGAAGCACTGTGTTTATGTGGCTCAACAGGAAATAGATAGCAAGACAGGTGAAATGCTAAAGCTCTCCCTCAATGTTATTTAGTCTGCTCAATCTCACTGAGAACAAAAAGAAGATTAGTAATAACAGAGTGATAATAACAACAACAATAAACTTTCACAATAAAACTATTTTGATATTTTAACGTGCTAGAAATGATTTATTTTGTTAATGATCAAACGCAATTAACCTTGGGCTATTATAAAAAGGTTTCACATATTTTTTGTGCAATATTACTGCTAATTAATAAGATCATCATTAATGTAAAATTGTTGTTGTGATTATTCTTAGCGTTATTACAGGCTAGCCAGATTTGCAAACACTATATAGTTTGGAATGAAAATTTCAATTTCCATGTTACTTTCACTCTAATTTTAGATCTCAACGACTTTTACTGTGAATTTCTTCCATGCAGAGCCACTGGGACTGTCAGTGATCTGTGTGTAACTGTGTCAAAGTGTCAAGCATGAGTGTGCACAATATGTGGGAGAATGAGGGCCTGTATTTTTTTAACCCCCATATTATATAAATTTCATTTATAACATGAAGTCAGATTTGAATACTGTAAATTGTCTTCCAATATTGATACTGAAATGCAACAATAATGTGAGTGGTTGAGACAACTGACCAACTTCATTGTTATTATAAGTCTGAGTTTTCTATGGGCCTCTGTTAGTCTTATTTCCATTCTAATCAGTGTTAACAGTAGTACTTGTAGCTATAGTCGTGTTGAAGATGTTTGTTCTTGGGCATTAACAGAAACCTCTGACTGGAGGAAGCAGAAAATAGAGATATAGAATAATACATTTGTACAGATTCAGGTAAAGTTTACTGCCTGAGCAGAAAAACAAAAAACCTAATCATTTTTTCTATGAAGAGTCCCAAAGTGAGACATGCAACTCATACTTTTCAGTGGCAAAAAAAAAGACAATATGTATATGTGGGTTGAGAGGGTTTAAAAAACACTATAGAAAAAAACTTTTGAAAAGATACATGTACATTGTAATTTAGGCATACATATATTTGTAAAGTCTATAGATTTGTTTTTCGGGACCACTGTTCAAACTGGGTATGCATTTTGGGCTGTTTTGTTCCCGGTGCCCTTCCTGGACTCTTGTTGGATGGTTTCATCCGCCAACCCTGCGCCGCCATACCTGCGCCGCCATACCTGCGCCGCCATACCTGCTTCCCCTGCCAGATTTACCACAGAGACCCCTAACCTCCCCAAAGATTCTTTTCACTGTGCTTCCCTCATGACCGCTGACTCCTGAGTCTGAACTCTGACCTGATCTGTTTATGTTGATGAGAATGTAAACACATGTAAACAACCCCCACCCCACCTCTCTCTTCTGAACTGTCCCGAGTGACTGCAGATCCGGGTTGAAACCATGGACACACCGCTACATGATATAATGAAGAAGCAAAACAAAACAACCAGACGCTTCCAGATTCTATGCGTTTTCATTTCTTTGATTTCATTTCAGAAAAAGAATAATGTGATAAAAACTGCACACAGATAGCATTTATGTGGGCAATATGAATAGTATGTAGTTGAGAATAGATATATCTAGACAAATGATTATGGTTTATCTAAATGTGTGATAAACTTAAACACTGTATTGCACGAAGTTTATAAAAAAAACAATAACAGACATATTCACAGACTACTGTCTTTTGTTTCTTTTTTGCTAAGAAAGCAGCGTGGGGTCTCTTCTGAAGTAGTGAGCATGTACCTGTGTTTTCCCTCAAGAGCATCTGTAGTCTATACGTATTCAGATCCTTTAGCCTACTTAAAGTGGCTAAAATCAATATTTTCTTTTTACTAACAATGTATCAAATGAAAATGTGAAAGGAGTTGCTCGTAGTGAAGAAGCTCCAGAGATCCCCGGAATCTGCAGCTCTGCTCGGATTTACGAAGCTTTACAGCGAGTTTCAGCTCATTGTTATTGTTTAGCTATCCAGTTCACTAAGTTACTGTTCTGGTTCACTCTCACAGTTCTCATAGCGTTGTTTCCATCCGCAGCAGGAAGCTGTTTTCAGCAAAAAAACTCTAATAATCTACTGTACAATTAGCTGCCCAGCACCAAACAGCAAACACTGTTAGCAGCTAGCTGGTGAACATAGTGGAGCATTTAGAAACTAAAGAGCCAGATATATACCTCAGAAGTTGGAAGAGACCAAAAGCAGAGCTAAAAGAAGAGTGAATCTTGGACCTGAGGTGGTCAGAAACACAACTCCAAATAAATGATAATGTTGCTTCATAACAGCATAACTAACTCTTTGCTAACAAGTTCGCCATTATCAAGTGGCCAAAAAACCTCTTAATGCAGGTTCAAGTAAAAGTAGCAATATCACACTTTAAAAATACTTAATTATTAGTGAAAGTCCTGCAATAAAAATGCAACCTAAAGTCCCCTTCCACTCAAAAAAATGGTTTTATTCATTGTTACTTCACTTGAATGTTTGATCTTCACTAGAGAATGATGTATGTGCAGAGTTTGATACTAGAAGTCTGTTTTTACATCTGCTGAAAGTTTCTCTGTGCTCGACCTAAACGTAAGTTTAAGACATGTATGTACAAGCAATAATTTTTATTTAAAGCAGAATATTTGTATTTATTTTAAAACATGTCTGGAGGGGATCTTTAAGTAAAAGTACAAAAGTATTAGCAACAAAATATACTTAAAATATCAAAAGTATTCAGTATTAAGATTGGCCCCTGTCAGTGTTATATTATTAAATGATTGCATCATTATTATTGATGCAGCAACTAACCAAAATGTTTATGTTGTACAGTGTGACAATTTTAACTGCGCTATAGACTGTTGGTTACTTTATAAAAATGCTGTTATCAACTGCTCATTTGTTTTGTATGTAAAATCGTCAACTGAAAAGTACTTTGGTTACTTTCCATCACTGGGCTATAACACTGTTCTTCATTAGGAAGCAAACACAGCTCTTATTAGTTACTCAAGCTCAAGGTCTCTCCGCTAATCTCTGGTGTGCTGTGATCCTAAAAAGACTTCAACCTTCACTGTCAGACCTGAGGCTCATAATATTTGCAAATATATGGGTAGCGCCAGATGGGTGGTATTTGTCAAATAGAATAATGAGGAAAGCAACCAATATTTAATTCAGTGTACTTTTCTATGACCACCCTATTTGAGCACATCATTTTTGTTCTGATGGACCCATCTGGTATCTCATGCATGTTTTTGAATAAACAATTATAAAGTACTGTGAAGGTCTGCTTTGACTCCTTCAGGCCCACTGGGCAGGTTTTGCTTGGACTCAGAGGGTTGATCATTGGTAGGGAGGAAAGTGGGAATACTTGCAGTGAGGATCAAGCTGTCCCTGCAGAGACAAGAGATGATACTTAAGATGCATTAGGGCAGAGGGAAGCAGTCTCACTTCCTTGACAAGGGGCCTGAGATTCCCAGCTGTGCTCCTGGACCCTGAGTATTAGTTATCTGGAGTGTCTTCCCCTGCCATTATACCCACAGTGTAGTTTTATATTCTATATGATAATAGCTAGATTCAAAGAGGGAGGAGATTTAAAGAGGGAGGATGAGAGGCTGCCAAAGCAAACTCATATCATCTACTACACAGGCACCATTCCTTATCAGATACAGTTAAAGATGTATGGACATTCATATTTTGGCAATATATCAGTTGACGTTTTTCCCTTCTCAATCAAGTCCAGGAAGCCCATTTCCATTTACAAAAATGGAGCTAGTGGTTGTGCACCACTTGTCACACAGTCTCAGTAGAACTATTAGCGTAGTATAACTAACAGCCAAATATACAACTAGGATAGTGTGTCATGTGCATCTGTTTCTGCCCACTGATAGTTAAAAGCATGTGTGAGTGTGTGTGCAGGTGTCTGAATGCCACTCAGTGTTAGAATAGTTATTGGGACATCTCTGATCCGATCAGCCCGTTGTCTGTCTGAGTGTGTGTGTGTGTGTGTGTGTGTGTGTGTGTGTGTGTGTGTGTGTGTGTGTGTGTGTGTGTGTGTGTGTGTGTGTGTGTGTGTGTGTGTGTGTGTGTGTGTGTGTGGCAGAGGGGTTGGTGGAGGTAACTGGCAGGCTCGCCTGGAGACAGCAGGGAAAGTGACTGAGTTCAGGGGTGGAGAAGGAGAGGAGAGGGCACAGGGGTGTGAGGATAGGCTGGGGGGGACATAGTTTAAATTCATGGATAAGGTTTCCCAACCTCTGCAGTGAAATGCATTGCAATGAGCTCTGGCCTAATTATAGAGTAGAAGATTTGGGGGAGGGGGATGTTGGCAGGGAGGTTAGGAGTCACATTGTGAAGGGGTGAAAATGAGTGAATGTCAAATTTGAAAGCAGACAGGGTGTCATGTCAGCAAACAAAACGGAGGCAATTATTTTATGTCAAATACCTTTAATAATGAGCAAAACTGGCGCCACATACTGTACATATATATGTGCACAAATTACCATATATTTTGTAAAATATCCTATTCTGGTAGAGAGACAAGGTGAGCATCCTATGACAGAAATAAAGCGTATTTACTGCATACATATTGCAAATACAGTGACTAGAGACAACACTATAAACCATTCATACAATATAAACCCATTCATTCAGTTTATGTGCAAAGTTGAGCTTATAAAGTCAGTCCATATAATTCTCCGATATACAAAATAGTATTTTAATCACTTCTCACAGTTGATTTCATTCAACATACACTCATAGTGAAGCAGCATTCATCCAATAGTTGTAAAACACACATAAATAATAATAAATAATGACATGAAGCCTTTCGTTAATCAAGTATTAAGTGTTAAAAAGCTTCATAGGACTTATTACTAGAAAATTAAGGATACTCATTGACTGTTCATAAATCAACATGTAGCATATACGCAAGTAACTTCTCTGAAAGTAATCAGGACCGCCTCTATACTGATTGTTAGCATTATCACAAACAGAATTTGTTGCTACGTTGATGGTGATACATTCTGATAGTGCTTTCGGAATTTGAAACTGTGGAAGCCTGTTTCTGCCTGAAAAAAAGTACATGAAAAGTTAAGAAGAAAAGAAAAAAATACTTATGGTTAGTTATAATTATGAGATGGTTGGTGTCCATCAGTTTGCCCCCAGAAGCCATAGTAATGATGACAGGAGCAAAGGAGGAAGTCAGTTGTCATTGTAGAGCAAAGTAGTCATTTTAGTTAAAACCAGGAACTTTCCCTTGCACTAAGTTGTTTTTGTGCCTAAACCTAACCAAACCATAGCGTTGTTGCCTCATAAAAGCAGTGATTTAGTTTTTTTTTTTTAAAAAAAGATAAATTATGCTTTCCTGCCCATAGGAGCGTCAGATCAAAATTAAAAAAAAAAAAGATTCTTGGCAGAAATGGGCTTCCATATTAAACAGACCATAAAAAGTTTTAGAATAGAAGTGTCTAGGTATTTTTAAAAAGTTTTAATTTACACTCCTTATGCTAGCAAAAAGACTGGTTTTATGTGTGGATGTACAGCTATGGGCAGGCTAACAAGCCTATTTGTGACACACAAAACACCAGTTTGAAAATACCACCTTCCTCCTGCAGCTCTTGGTCCTAAGCCCCTCCCACCAGATGAGCACCAGTATATGCACATGCTTTATACAGTCACCTGTACAAGTAGTCGCTATTCATTTCAATCATTCCGATCGTGATTGTGATCCTAATGCCATTATATTGCTGTCCGGTTTTCTTTAAAAACTTGTGGGCCTGTAGAGCTTGTTGAGATGACATACTGTGATTGGAGGCTCTAGCTAACTACATAAAAATGAAGTAGCCACAGCTGTGAGTCTTTGGCTACGGTTAGAAGAAGGCTAAACTTTTTGGAAAAGGTTATCTCTATCTCTGAAACGCTTCACTGATATTGACACGTGTTTTATTGTGTTTATTGTCAGACTCTCTCTTAGACTTTATTTCTTCAAGTATGTCTTTTTTTAGGGTTTTGTAGTGTAGGTAGTTGTTGCTAATGCTGGAATAGCAACTTTTTATGCAGAACTTTCCATCATTGAATCATGCTTTCACTATCTGAAGGGACGCCAACAGGAACGCCCTCTCTCTCTGACATGTCCTGTGATTGGCCAAAGTCTTCTGTCACAGGCTAGATTTTCTAAAGCCTGAAAACAGAGCCAAGAGGTGAAACTACTTGAATTAGTCTACCATATGCTGAAAGTTAGAAAGAAATTGTTTTTGCCTAATGACGCCAAAAAAAACTGCCTAAAAAACTAAGTACCCCAGCTTTAAGTAAACACAACAGCTACAAATTTAACAGCAGTAGCCCTGTTGTTCCTTTCATCTATTTTCTACCCAAAAAAAACCACTAAAACTAATTTTTACTAATTCTGGAGGTCTCACTAATGCTGACTTCTCTTCAAACATTTGATTAAGACCTTGTGTGACTTCCCTGACAAATTGAATGCCAAGAGCAAGCAAAGTCACAGCCAATCAGGAAATGGACGTTTCCACTTGCTCTCAAACAAGACATCAAGGATACTATGTGCATATTTTATTATCATTCAAGTGCTAGGTGGCGCTATTCTTGTGTGGCAAGCATTTCTGCCAGGGGCTGAAAGGAAGGGAGAGGATGATGAAGAGGAAACCTCCGAAAATAAGAATGGCACCCGCTGAGCCAACGCAGGCCACAGACCAGGACAGCTCATGGTGTAAAGGTATGGAGTGGTCACTGGACAATAAGGCCAGCACGGACTGGTGGAATATCAGGATAGAGAGAAGGACCAGTACACCTGTACACAAAGAGGAATTGGTGGCATAAGAGACGTTAGAATAAAATCACATTAGACTTGGTAATGTCAACAAACAACTGATCATAAAAATGCCAAATAATAGTCAGTTAGGGATATTGCCAAACTTGAATGTAAATAGGTAACATAGCGTAGTGAGGTTCCACCTGATAGGATGAAACAGAAGGAGGCTGGCTTGAGAAAGAAGGGCACTCCTTTGCTGAGAGACATGCCGATACAGATGGAGCCCATTACCATCATGGTCAGACTGAAAAGGGCCAAGATAGCTGCAGCTAGATTCAGCTCTGTGAAGGAGAGCAGAAAGAAATAAAAAAGAAAAGAGTGTAT